>NC_057810.1:212246540-212403592 GCF_018294505.1 Triticum aestivum | reverse complement strand
CGCGCCTCTTCGCCGACCTCGCCGGCGAGCGCCCCGGCTCCCTCGCCGTCGCCGCCCTCCGGCTGCCGCCCGACCGCCTCGCCGCCGGCCTCCCCCGACGTTCTCCGGTGAGATCCGCGCCGCCTCGGCATCCGTGCGGCCGGACCCAGATCCGGTCTGCTAGGGTTGACCTCATTCTCTCCCCCCCCCGTTTTTTTCACAGTCATTTTCTGCCAGAAAATTGTTGCATCTTCATTGCATCACATCTTTGCACCCGTGGCTCCGTTTTGGGCGTGTAGCATACCAAATTGTTCGCCTCGAAGAGTACATCATTTCATTCCATTGCATCATTTACATTTGAGCTCATCTTGATACCCGAAATGCTGTTGGAAGAGGGTTATGTGATGTTAGTTTCTGTTTCTTAACAGAACTTGCACTTTTGTCATTTTTCCCATGATTAATGTGTGCATCTTATGAACTTGAGCCCTACATATGTTTTGATCTATGCCATGCCAGCTTTACAGGGGTGTATGATATGTATTCTTGTGATCAATGTGGTGACTAGCACAAGCATGCAAACTAGGCTTCGTGATATTGCTGATTTTAGTCCCTGTTCTGCTGTTATTGTGATGCCATGTAAACATGTTGCTAAAGAGAGATCCATGCATATTTAGGGATACTTCAGTAAGGATGTTTTGAACATATGGTTATGCTCTATCCATTCATGCCCTTGTTTGAAATTATGGAGTAGTTTATCATGTCATTTTCATGCTCTACTTTTGCTACAAAATGTTTCCTGGCGGATTGTTTGCATGATATTCAATTTTTACGAGGTTGTTGTAGTTGATCCGTGTATGCTATGATGTTGTTCTTGCCATGTATAGATTCTATGACATGTCTTCTTGATGTGTGTATGCTTAGTTTATCATGAGGTGCTCTGTAGTGAGTATATCGAGCTCACGAAGGTGCCTTCGTAATTCTGTCAATGTCATGCCCTGTTTGCTGAATCTGTTAACGAAACTTGCTATGTTTATATGGGTGCCATCATATTTTCTGATCCTTTTTGGCTTATGGTCAGTAAGGGACTTTTGATCTATGCTTTGAGTAGATTCATGCCATGTCTTGTTTTGCTATTATAAGTTTTTGTAGCATGTTGATAACTTGCTCTGAACATTGCTTTCTGATGCTGTTTATGCCATGTCCAGCCTGATATTTTTTGCACTTTCACCATGCTTGTTTGAACCTGTTATGATGTGATTTAGCCGTAGCTCAGTGTTCCTCTTTTGTTAAGCATCTCCTGTAGATCACTTCCATATGCTTTGTTTGTATGTTGGGGTGCTGTAGTATAGTTTCTTGTTGCATGCTAAGTAGCATCATGCTGTTAATCGCAGCTTTGTGTCATTATTGTTTTGCTTGCCATTTGCAAACCGTGCATCCGATTCCGGTGATCTTTATATCGATTTCAACCGAAATCATCTCATCTTTCCAGCGGCATACTTGGTTTGCCAAGTTGATGCCTTGTTCATATTTTCCCTTCCGGAGCAGGCATATGCATTGCATATCACATCTCGCATATCATGGCATGTATTGCATCTTGTTGCTTGTGCATTGCACCGTGATTTATTGTGGTTCCTTTGCTTGTGTTCTTGCTTTGGGTAGAGCTGGGAGACGAGTACGTGAACGAGGAACCTGTTGAGAACGCTTTCGAGGATCAAGCCTTCGACAACTCTGAGAACTTTGCAGGCAAGATGACCATACCTTCGATATCACTTCTATCTTTGCTTTGCTAGTTGCTCGCTCTTTCGCTATGTTAGCTCTACCTGCCATTGTTTATCATGCCTCCCCATTTCCATGTCAAACCTCTAACCATCCTGCCCTAGCAAATCGTTGATTGGCTATGTCACCGCTTTTGCTCAGCCCCTCTTATAGCATTGTTAGTTGCAGGTGAAGATGAAGTTTGTTCCTGGTCGGAACATGGATATTTTGGGATATCACAATATCTCCTGTTTAATTAATGCACCTTATATACTTGGTAAAGGGTGGAAGGCTCGGCCTTATGCCTGGTGTCTTGTTCCACTCTTGTCGCCCTAGTTTCCGTCATACCGGTGTTATGTTCCTGGATTTTGCGTTCCTTACGCGGTTGGGTGATTTATGGGACCCACTTGACAGTTCGCTTTGAATAAAACTCCTCAAGCAAGGCCCAACCTTGGTTTTACCATTTGCCACCTAAGCCCTTTTCCCTTGGGTTTTCGTGAGCCCAAGGGTCATCTTTATTTACCCCCCGGTCCAGTGCTCGTCGTGAGTGTTGGTCCAACCTGTCAACCGCCGGTGGCCACCAGGGGCAACTCTGGGCTGGCCTATCAGAAGTTTGGACAATCCGGATGTGCCCTGAGAACGAGATATGTGCAGCTCCTATCGGGATTTGTCGGCACAATCGGGCGGCTTTGCTGATCTTGTTTTACCATTGTCGAAATTTTTTGTGAACCGGGATTCCGAGACTGATCGGGTCTACTCGGGAGAAGGTTTATCCTTCGTTGACCGTGAGAGCTTATGATGGGCTAAGTTGGGACACCCCTGCAGGGTATATAATCTTTCGAAAGCCGTGCCCGCGGTTATGAGGCAGATGGGAATTTGTTAATGTCCGGTTGTAGATAACTTGACACTTGACTTCATTAAAATGCATCAACCGCGTGTGTAGCCGTGATGGTCTCTTCTCGGCGGAGTCCGGGAAGTGAACACGGTTTGAGTTATGCTTGACGTAAGCAGTTACAGGATCACTTCTTGATCGCTTCTAGCTTCTCGACCGTTGCGTTGCTTCTCTTCTCGCTCTCACTTGCGTATGTTAGCCACCATATATGCTTAGTGCTTGCCGTAGCTCCACCATATTACCCTTTTCCTACCTTTGAGCTTAAATAGTCTTGGTCTCGCGGGTGTGAGATTGCTGAGTCCCCGTGGCTCACAGATTCTACCAAAACAGATGCAGGTGCCGAGGATACCAGCGCAGCTGGCGCAACCGAGCTCAAGTGGGAATTTGATGAGGCCCTTGGTCGTTACTATGTATTGTTTCCAGATGATCAGTAGAGGTGCCCAGTCGGGACGATCGGGGATCTGTGTAGCATTTGGGGTAGTCTTCTTTTATTTTGGTTCCGTAGTCGGACCTTGAGTGTAATCTGGATGATGGATGTTTATTTATGTATTGTGTGAAGTGGCGACTGTAAGCCAACTATGTATCTTTTCCCTTATGTATTACATGGGTTGTGCGAAGATTACCTCACTTGCGACATTGCTTTCAATGCGGTTATGCCTCTAAGTCGTGGTTCGACCCGTGGGAGATATAGACGCATCGAGGGCGTTATAAGTTTTCAGTTTGCACACCTCGCACTCTGCATATATGTCGGTTCCATCCGTACATTTGTGCAGTTCCACCAAAATGCAGCTGAATAACCTTGTTTGCACAGATAATGAAAAAGCATGATTACATTATAGTGGCACTAGTTGATGAAACACACAAAATAAATAGAAGAAAATATTGTGATAGTATCACAGTATGCCATGCTGCGAGGGCGAGATGGGCCCTGCGACGCCTCATATAGTATGCCTTATACTGGATATCGTCCCAAGTCTCCCCGATACACCTTCTGCCAGTAATGAACATTAGTGTACAGCGGTAGTACAAGGAGGGGCCTTGAGACATTCAAATCACTATTTTTGTGCAGATCAACTAAAATTAAGCACCCCAGTTTGCAGAAACGCTTAAACATTAACAATGGGACTAGTTGATGAAACATACATTAACAAAGAGAAGCACTTTCTTTATCTACATTGGAAATGAAATGATAGAGAGGACACTCGCTCTATTTTAATTATAATATTACTTCATTTTGATCAGTGACACTAGGGTTGAGCAGGTGGCAAACGAGGTGTACCGTGCGTCGCAAGGATGAAGGCCGGGGGTGCTTAGACTGGGATGCTGAAGCTGGCTCTTTCCGTCCCTATCTTCCCTCTAATGTTTCTGTGGTAGCATTTGGGTTGTAATCCAAACTTGGTCGAGCTGGTGTTGTGTCCCCCTACCTGCCTAGCTTATGTGGCAAACTTGTCTCCTGCTAGTACTCAGTCCGTTCTAGTAGCAGTTGCATAACTGCACGTTTACACTGAGATGTTGTCGGATAATGGTTCTCTATGGTTGGGTTTCTTTAATGATATCGGAGGGAACCCCCTCTTTCGATATATAAAAAAACAGTGGCACTAGGGGTGCCAAAACATTGCCTCAAACTAATAATGCCACTAGATTAAGGTGCAAAATAATAAACTACTACTTTATCATGGCAGTGCCAAAATAGTAGCACAAGAGCAAGATCAAGATGGAGGATATTTGGCAAACGATCATACCAAAAAGGAACATACCTCATGATGGGAACCATATCTGTAGTCAACGCCATCGTAGAAGGGATGACACCAGTCACCAATATGGATGATTCAATTCATGGGACCTTTTGGTGCAGTTCACCTAAAATGAAGCAATGTCCCATGAGCTAGGAGCTTCTTCTTCTTTTTTTAAGTAAAGGGCTCCAGCCCCGATTCCATTTCCATCAGAAAACAAAACCCACAGAGCTTCTTCTTCATTAGTTGCAATAAAATTGACCAGCATCAAGGTTGGTCGTGAAGCTCCTGGAATGTTCAACTATAATTTGGATATCATTAGTACAGTTCAACTAAGATCAAGCGTGAAATGTATATCTCTGTTTGCACAAAAAAGGGGGAAAGGAGGGTGACTAACAAGTGATGAAACATGCATCAAATGAAAAGAAGCATGTTCCTTATCTGAATGGCAATCCTAGGATTAACTATGACAACCGTTAAATACGACATTACTTTAATGGTGCCATTGCTTCATTTTACCAGCAACATTACATTAACAGCTGCTACAGAGTCGGTATTTGGGCACGGGAGAGAAGGCGGACCAGGACAGTTGCATTTCTAACAAAAAGAAGCAACTTATCTTAATGTGAAATTTAGCAGCACATGAAAAAAAGTGCCATTGATTCATATTACTGGAGGCATTACATTGAAAACAACATTGGTTTAACGTGTCCTTACTTTTAACAGTGTGACTGCTACATTTTACCAGTGGCATTACATAAGAGTGGCTCGGGGCAACAAACATCAAAAGAGGATATTTGGGTTGGTCCCATTTTTGTTTGGTATAGCCACCTTATACTGTGTGAGGCTAGCAAATCTAGTGCTGGACTTACACTGTTGACTTGTCCCCCAGTCCCCACTTTCTTTCCTTTTTCAACCAATAGATCGGGTTTATATTGAGTTTGTACTGCGTTACCTTTATTTCCCTATTAAACCTAGAGACCAGTTGGATAGCAAGTCTTTGCTACTTTTCGCCCCCATTATTTCCTCTTTTGACCAAGTCCTAGATTCAGGTATCAAATCTTCCCCCACCCCCACCCCCTTTCTTCCTTGTTTGAACCAAGTAGCACTAGATTCGAGTGCATGAACTAGTTTTACCTCTTAAGAGTAAAAAATTAGGTGGTTTTCGAACAGCCGATCGATCCTATCTACGAGGGGGCCTGAGAAATAGTAAAAGATACAAATGCAGTGACGTCGGGAGCTCGGGAAGTAGAGCAAGGCCGGTTTCGAAGGAAGTTATACCTGAGGGTCGCCGGGATGTCTCTAGGTGGGCGGCGGGAGGTCGGATCTGCCCACACTACGGCAGCGAGGAAGAAGGGGTCGGAGGCCCTCCCTCGCCAACGATGTTTGGGAGAGAACGGCAAGGCACGCTGATCGGGATGCGCCGATAGTGGGTAAGAGCCGTCGCCAAGGACGACCGCGTGAATGTTGCACCTTCTCACCTTCCTCGGCGGAGAGGATCTGGCTAGATTTGTGACCAGCGGTGAGCAGAGAAAGAGAGTGTGGCCACCACTATCGTGTTTAGATCTGGAGAGGATGAGACAGTGTGCAGAGAGCAACACTAGCAAGCAAGCGCGGAGGCTCCTACCTATATAGTGGAGTACTAGTTTTCTTTTGTCTACTAGAGCCGGCTTGACCTCGTCAATGACTATTGACAAGTCTTCATGCACGTGCCCCGGAGGTGCGGTTGTCGTCATTTTGATCTGAAGCACCGGATTATAACATATAACACAAAAAAATGCCACATGACAAGAAATCATAACCTCACTGCCCAAAGGAGACAAGATGAATCCCGACGGACAAACTAGACGAAGATCAAAGCTCAAATTAAAGATAAACTCGTAGAAAAGGGGTCCGTCGATAAATGTTCTAATTAACATAACCGGCTTGACCTAGATGGCAGCCAAGTAGTCTTCGTGCATGTGCCCTCAATGACTAGCCCAACTCAGTTGTCGCTGTTTAACCCTCACAATGATCCGAAGCACATGACACCTAATTTTGCAAGATGACAAGAAACCTTTTTTAGATTTCTCACCAGAACTACAACCCTGTATAACACAGCCTGCATGATATGTAAATGATAGCCAATCCAGGTGTGTCTGCTGGAGTCTGGTCATATGCATGGACAAACTGATCTTTCGTGTCTTGCAGGGATTGTCTAGGTACCAATGTATGTACTCCCTCCGTTCCCAAATATTTGTCGTTCTAGAAATTTCAACAAGTGACTACATACGAAGCAAAATGAATGAATATACACTCTAAAATATGTCTACATACATCTATATGTTGTGTCCATTTGAAATGCCTAGAAAGACAAATATTTTGGAACGGAGGGAGTACAACACTTCTCTAGTACTATCGCTCGTCTCTCTCTTCAATTAACTCACCCGACTTGTGGGGCCGGGGAGTGTGCCTATGGTCGGTTCTCAATTGCGGTCCCACATGTGTGTGCAAACGCAATATGATGCACGTTCCATTCGGACAGCAGCGTGCCAGACCGACCGACCGTCTGGGGTGCGACGCGAATGCGACAGGCGTGCTGTATACTCCGTACATGTGTATCGCTGTTTTCTTGAGGCTTTGCTCCATCGCGCAATCCATGGATACAAAATTAGTATACTATACTATTTAAAAGTCGAGGGCAGGGCTTTTCCTGCGCGGTAGGCGGGGCAGTTCCGCCTAGTTGGTTCGACAGAGACGTGAGAAGATGAGGGAGTAGGCTGCTGCAAACGTAGGGTTGTGTGATTTGACAGCGAGTTACCGCTGGATAGGTGGGCCCCCCTGATTTGACTTGCCATTATCATTTTAACTACGGTGCTACGACCGGCGTGAGTCTCCCGATTCCTGACCACCTCCATGCAGGTGCCTCTCCCAATGCTCCACCACGTAGAGGTTGGCTCTTGCATGAAAGCCCACTCCTCCACTTTTTCCTTGCCTCTTTCCTCCATATTTGCAAAAATGCCATGTAAAGTGGGCTTATAGCCCACTATTGTACTTACTTGCTCCTACAGGTGCTAAGCTTGCCACATAGGCATAAAGTCTGATGTGGCAAGTTAATTAAGAAGAGAGAGACTAGTTTGGTAAGGAAGAAACGGTGCTAAGCGCGTGTACCTAGGTGAAAAGACAATTTTTTAGTCTATAGCTAATTAAATGAAGCAAACTTAGCAACAAAAAACTAAGAACCTATGCATTGGGGAGTTGATTGCTAAGCCATTTAATGCCCTTAGCACCTCATCTAAGCACCATTTCACTGAAAGAGGTCATTCCTTGGCAAATGCAATAAATACTACAAAGAAAGAGATAGAGAGAAGTAAAAAAATACTCTTATAGCCAACCTTATAGCTAACCTTGTTGTAGTATGAGTGACTAAGTGATGACTATGTATGACATGCCAACATCAGATAGCCTAACGCACCGTGTTAAATCTCCAAGGGCGCGACTGCGCGAGCAAGGCGACGGTCGTGGTAGGCGCGACCATGATACGGGCTGCTGGCAGCCCTTGGATCCGAGATCGAACGGTCGCATGCTAAGTTGTTGAAAATTTGTAGAATAACCCTCTAGGATAGGATATTCACCCATAGGTCTAGAATCATTTGATCTCAGATCCAAGGGCTCTCGGAAGCTCGTATCATGGGAGAATGGAAAGCTTCGCATCACCTGTAATTTTCTCGATGCTTGACATGACATCAAAAGCCATTTAATTGGGCGTCGAGTAGACATGAAATCTAAATGGGCCCCCATAGCACTGTGCATGAATCCATTTATCCACCAGGAAAGCCACTACCTTGTCGTTCGCACGCCCCACTCAGCACTTTTACAATCGAAAAACCATTGGCAGTTCGCTCATACTCGTCCCCGAACGTCCTTTAAATTACGGCAATTTGCTCCTAGTCATCCCATTGTTACACATTATGACAGTTCCACTAATCCTAACCCTCCTCCGAAATCCATGGTGTCCCAAATCTCCATGATCGGCGGTGAGTACAAGGTTAGAACCATCACCGGGGATGAGTTCGACATCATCTACACCCGTTCTTCCGCGACGGTGAAAGGATGCCTTGCTCGCTTCAAACGCATGTTCGAAAACGCAAATGATGAGTGGGTCACTGGGCTAGATGTTGAGTACACCACAGTCCTGGGACAAGAGAAGGATCTATAGGAGGAAGAGAAGAAGAAGCCCGTCATGATCTAGGTTTGTGTGCATGACTTATGCTTGGTCTACCACATATGTCATGCTGACGTTGAGTGCGAGGAATTTAAGAACTTCCTCAAGGGCGGCCTAGTCAAATTCGTTACTGTAGACTTGACAAATGACAAAAGAGTCCTGGGTCGGATAGGCCTCATTGTAGGCAACCCCTTCGACCTCCAAAAGAATCTGCTGCTGCCCTCCCATGGCTAGCCTTCAATGCTAACCCTGGCAGGAGCCATGGTTCATCCTTCGTACGGTAAACTGGATAAACCTCCGCACACGTTTCATCATCATGCATGGCAGTGGAATATACTAGATATAAACCACATCCAGTACACTGCAATGGATGGCTACCTTTGTTTCAATATCTACAAGGGTTGGATGAAGAGCAAGAGCCAAGTGTGCGGTTCAAGCAAAGAAGCATCGGCCAAGAGGAAGAGGGACAAGGACGAAGTTGAGGACGTGGACGAGGACTCCGAGTAAGGTGGCAGTGTCGTTGCTCATGGTGGTTCTAATGCAGTGTCTATCAGATTAGTTGCTTAGTTTAGTTTCATGTGTGCTTAGTTTAATTTGAGGGGTGTGTTGTGCTGAGCCCCCAACAGAACTATGTTATGTTTCTTCTCGTTATATTTCTTACATTTCATCTTTTAGTTGGTATAGTACTACCACTCGTTTCTTCACATTATATACGTACAATATATATGGCCAACATCATATAGCCAACAGTTTAGTTGTCAAAGAATTTCAGGGTGCTTAGTTTTGTCAAAGAATACCAGGGTGCTTAGTTTTATTTGAGGGATGTGTTGTGTTGGACACCATTATTGTGACTCAAATCTCTTTTGCCATGTTATAATGACATAAATACCGATGGACCAACATGCCAGCTCTCCCTCTATCTCACTACAGTAAAATGAAGTGTGGGGCCTACTTGATCCCAACAGCGTTCTTATTTTCATGTAAAATTATTCGCTTGGTTACTCCTGACAAGCGGGGCCACACTTATCATTGTGAGAATCGGCTTATTTTTGTCATGTAACATGGTCAACGGGTTTGACGTGAAAATAACAATGTCTTATGGCTTTTTTGAGCAAACATCTAACTTAATGATGGCATTTTTTAGATATCTAATTGCATTTTTTGAGCAAGCATCTCACAGATCGATGGCATTTTTGAGTAGTAGTAACTTCCAATGGCAAAACTCAGTAGTGATACACAACTAGTGGCATAAATAATAAGAACCCAAGAATTAAATAGGTATGCTAATTTCTTTATTTCTTTAATAGTACTATATGCATGCTTTGGTGATGAGCGCTCTCTATATGTACCACCTTTTTTCTTTACTTTAATCTTGTTAGTTTTGATCCATGGCGCAATCCATCGATACTACTACTATACAAAAGTATACATTTTTTAAAAGGCTAGAGGGCGGGGCAGTCTAGCTTGGTTGTTTTCACGAGAGGCGAGGGCCTTTGTGATTTGACGGCTCATTACTGCTGGAAGGCGGGGCCTTGTGATTTGACTGCTCGTATAAATGTGCCGACGACCTGAGGAGGAGCAAAGAACCGTGCGGTATACTCAAGTTTTCCACTGGACTAGTACTACGACGGAGGAGCACGAAACACGGCAGCCCAGTGCCATATGGCGATAAAAATGATCTAATTTGCTAGTCATCTCATTGTTAGCATTGTTCTACTCATGCCTCGCAGAGAACATGACACGTGCGGCGAAACACCCGAAGCAAAAGAAGAAACACAGGAGCAAAAGAAGAAGGAAGATTATCAGCCCAAATGATCTAATTCACCGTGGAGTCATAACTGATTCTTCATCGCCTCCATGACCTCCATCTCCTTGCGCGTCTCCTCCGCCATCTTCTTCATTCTGTCCATGGCACGGGATTTCTCGACGCGAGCCTTCATCATCTGTTCCACAGCTGCATTACATACCTTGACAGCTGCCAGGTGCTCGATGCAGAGCTTCGCCAACTCCTCCTTCTGTTCCATGACGAGGGCCTGCAGCATCTTCATCGAGGAACTACTACTCTCATGAAGCCTTTTCCAGCCGGCGTTCTTCTCCTTCAGCAGGTTGAGCTCGTGGCAGAGCTTTGCCTTGTCCTCCTAAAGTTGTAGGATTTCGCCGGTCACCTTCTTCTCTCAGGCAATGCTCTTCTTCAGCAGCATCACCAAGCCGGCGGTCAACTCCCCTTCTTATTGAGCACAGCGGGCATGTCATCGAGGCTCTCCTTCAGAAGCTCCACCAAGCTGTGAATGAACTCGTTCTGCTTATTGAGCTGATCGGGCATGCTGTCAAGGGATAACGACTCCAGCGCCGCCAGCTCGGCATGTTCGCCTCCACGGCTAGGGCGCTCCTGGGAGCCATCGCCTGCCCGTGAGAGATCTTTTGAGGTCTCTGCGTGGTGGCGAGCCCTCTTTTTTTCTGCAGCCTTGGTTGCCGCTCCCTTGTTACGAGTAGTTCTCGACCTAGAGCTCTGCGCATCGGCCATGGCAAGGACGGACAAAGAAGAAACACTTATGAGGAGGAAAGGTAGAGTAATTTTCAGTTAGGTAGTTCCTCTTTTTATAACCTAAGTACTAGCATTAGTACTAATGCCTGCATAGTGGGAACACATTCAGGTTTGATACGTACTAGTAGGTGTGAGCAGGCTTGCACTTAATTGTAGCACTAGTACTTTCGAATGTGATGGGAACAAGTTAAAGATTAATTGATGGTTTTGGTTTCGAGGCCCGAAACGGCTCCCGATGCGTAACTATTATGTTACTGTCAAAAATTGGCACAAAATATGAAGGAGACCAATGGAAGTACTACTAGCAACCCATGATTTAACTACTCGTATGCGCGCAGTGGAGTAATAATGTCTTTCTTCCGCCCTCACATCCACTCAACTTGCATGCATTGTATTAACTGACCATCAATGAAGTGAAGGACTTTACACGCATCAAATTATCACATGGGGTGGATCTTGGTACAAAATTGTGTCCGCCTGTGTACCCGCGTGTGCGTGTGAGGGAATGAGTGCGTGCGTGGCATGCGTGCACATCTTCGCTTCGTGCATGTACCGCCAGTGTGGCTCAGGGAGGACGAGTACATTCTTCTGGAACCAGCAACACGTGACTGTGATCAATCCACACAAGGAGGTCGCGACAACACCTCCACATGTGCCACGTGGCTTCATGAACTGTAAGAGAGACACTGTGTAGCGTGCCATTGGAATTCTAATTTACATGTTTTGCACATACTCGAAGTACTAGTAAGGCACACGTGCATTGCACACATCAGATTTTGCAACCAAATTATGAATAAATACCACACTATAGCATGTAAGCTCTGAGTCATATATGCCTGATGCAGAGCTTCGTTTAATTCTTATAGTTCATCTCATTCAAAATCAATTAGTTTTTATAAAAAAACCTAGGGCCTCTTTGATTCGTAGGATTTCCAAAACGCTGGAATAGGAAAAACATGGGATTAGAGTGGAATGTCGTCTTGAATCCTACAGGATTGTACGAGTGTTTGATTGTGCATAGAAAAAACGCAGAATTCTTTCAAAGAGGTTGGATGGGATGTTTCCTATGAAATCTAGTGCAAATGAATCATATGGAAAAATTCCTATGGTTTACAATCCTGCGAATCAAACAACCAAGATAGGAAAAATTCCTAAGGATTAGAATCCTCCAAAATTCCTTTGAGAATCCTTTGAATCAAAGAAGCCCTTAATCTATTTTATGATTCATGGAATTGTGCGTTGTAAAGCATAAACTAAAAATAAATAATGGTAATTCAACTAGAAAAAAAGTTTGGGCAGTTATGATACGGAAGATTCTTGAACAAAGGAGAACCACTGTTGTTTTGAGGTTTGTGCATTATGCTTAAGTTCAACCATGGAGTCTGCTAGATTCTACATGTGGCAAAATCCGTTGGGGGCTAGAAGATGGGCGAGGGGCCGAGTGGAGGGAGACTATGAAGGAGTGCATAAGTGCGAGATCGATATTTAGAGAGAGGGGGCGAGAACGTGCACTGTTGCGCGCAGTGGCGGAGCCATGAAAAATGTCCCATGAGCTAGGGGGCCAAGCATTGCTAATCCTTTACGAGGAGGGCCAATTCATCAACTTAAACCATTTTTACCAGCAATTGTCTAATGATCACATTCATATTAGCCTCGATATACGGTGATGTTAGGGGGGCAGGGCCCTTGCTGCCCCCTGTCTTCACCATTGTGCGCGCGTCTGAGAGATGAAGCGGAAGGCATGGATGATGAGAGGGGGACGTTGGATATATAATTAATGTGGGTGTATTAGCTATATATGTAATCCTATATAGAGAGGTATAGATTGATCGATGTGGACGTGGGAAAGAGGGTGAGACCTCACTAGATATATAGATTGATCAGTTTATGTGGAAATCTATGAAAGACCTAGTTGTATACACACACATAGAGGAACATCGATCGTTGTGCATGCACGTGAGAGATAAAGAATGCCCGATATGATGGAGAGGGGGGTGTGTGTGCCTTCATGGGAGACCGACCTGAATAAAAAGATTGCATGTGTGCGATCTATAATGCCGACTGGTAGTGTGTGTGCATGCATGCACGAGAGAAAGTTAGTGGTACAATTATAAAGAGAACGACGACTGTGTGGGTGTGAAAGACTAGGTGAGGTCATAATCAATGTAAAGTTGAATTCAAATATTTGAATAAGAGATCATGATGTTTGAAATCCATGCATGCATGAATATAATGGAGATCTGCATGGTGTGGTTTGGAAACGAGCATGTTGTAATGTATACACATTGAACAAGGTCAGACTGATTTGAATTTGAGATACCGATGGCAGACAACGTTTGGCCACATTGCATCCATGCATGGACACACTATTCTAATTGAAGATGATCAGTGGCTTTCGCATCACATATCTATATCTATACCCCTATATGTATTATATTTCATATTTTTTATATAGTCTGCGGATAACTTTAACTTTGAAAGATGGTCGTTGGATGAGGCCAATCCGATGGTGCAGAGATGGCAAATTTGAGCACTACTGGCCATTGGATATCATCTAGATTCCACCAGATTTTGCCCCATGTACAATCTAGAAGACTCCATGGCTGAACTTAAGCATAATACACAAACCCCAAAACATAAGAACTTCTTCTTTGTTCTAGAATCTTCCATATCAGAATTGCCCATATGTTTTTCTACATGATTTGCCATTATTTGTTTTTACTTTATGCCTTACAACGCACAATTCCATGAATCTTAAAATAGGTTAGCTTTCTTATAAAAACTAGATGATTTTGAATGAAATGAACTATAAGAACTAAACGAACATCTACATCATGCATATATGACTCAAAGCTTACATGCCATAATGTGGTATTTATTCATAATTTGGTTGCCAAATCTCATGCGTGCAATGCATGTGTACCTTACTAGTCTAAATGGTGTTTGTGTGTGTGTTGTGCGTGTTAAACACATTGTACGTAGTATATCATACATGGTATAGATTCCGAACATCTAGCTAGAGCATACATGTACTATGATTTGAATTCAACACAAAATGGATACATATATTTCAATTTGAGATCGCATATACATGTAGTTCATATTTATATAGGAATTTACTTCTCCTTTATTCATGTCATGTGTTGTGAAGATAATATTTAGATGGTTATATAACTAACCCGAGTACAACCCATTCAAACAGGTAAAATGTACTCAAATTTAGTACATATGCTAGACAACACAATTGTTTTTTTATTGTTCAGGGAAGTGCAAATTGTTTTGGTACTGTACACGTTATGTTTGTTGTCCTGATTTTTTTATTTTTTGGTTGTATTTGAATGCATTTCTAGTAATATAGTAAAACGGGACATGGCTCTCTCTAGTGATGAGGTGTGAATTGTCTTTTTTTGGGTACACGTTAAGCTTGTTCTCCCGAAATTTCAAGCCACACCTTGTTATGCCGAAATTTCAAGCTAGCGTCTCTGTCTATCATGTTGCGAAACTCCCGCCTCTTCAACCCGCGCCTTGTTAACCCGAAATATTTAAGATGTATCTTTGTCTCATTGTGCTCCAACAACTCCCTCCATCTCAACCCGCGCCTTGCTATTCCAAAATTACAACGCGCGCGAAAACTCCCACCTCCTATGAAATCACGACACGCGAAATTCCCGTGATACCCCTGAACCGAAAGAACCGCCTCAAATCGGTGGTGGTACTTTTGTAACTTACCCCACATTTCGGACAAGCGCGTCCCTAAGCCATGGTTCCCCACTCCCATCCCATCTGCCCACCCATTCGTACATCGAGGCCGCGAAAACCCGCGAAGCCCCACACCCTCCTCCGTCCACCACCCAGCCGGAGCCTCTTCCCCGACGACGTCGTCCACAACAACACCTCGATGTCCCTCATCTATCATACCGGATGAGGATCCGTCATCGATCTGGTCGTCCTGCCGGTTCAGCCACCCCGTCCTCCACCTCCAAGGAGCTGCCCCGATGTTCCCTCGTCTTTCGCGCCACCTCCATTCCCACACCACCGTCTTCACCTGCACCACCGGAAGAGCATCATCATCATTGTTTCCTCGGATGAAGCTGCGGCCTAATCGGTGCCACCAAAGAGGTTGTACACTAATCACCGCATTTTCTTCTTGATTCGATCTCAGGATGCTACCGGCGCTCGGTCACCATGACTCAAGAGAACACCAAGTTTTGTGATTTTTCAAATACCGACAATGATTTTATTAGCACTCCGATTTCTCCTCCTGCCACTAGTGCAGAGTCTTGTGATATTAATACTGCTTTGCTGAATCTTATTATGAAAGATCAATTTGCCGGTACTCCTAATGAGGATGTCGCGTCCCATCTTAACACATTCGTGGAATTATGCGATATGCAAAAGAAAAAAATATGTGGACAATGATGTTGTGAGTTGAAATTATTTCTGTTTTCTATGCTAGACCGCGCAAAAATTTGGTTTTCTTCTTTGCCTCGCAATAGTATCAATTATTGAAAGAAGTGCAAGGATGCTTTTATTACTAAGTATTTTCTACCCGCAAAAATCATTTCCCTTAGAACCTAGATTATGAATTTCAAGCAAATTGAACATGAGCATGTTGCAAAATCTTGGGAAAGGATGAAATTGATGCTAAGGAATTGCCCAACTCATGGGTTAAACCTTTGGATGATCACACAAAATTTTTATGCGGGGTTAAATTTTGTTTCTCGTAATCTTTTAGATTCCGCTGCGGGGGGTACTTTTATGGAAATTACTTTGGATGAAGCTACAAAATTTCTAGATAATGTTATGGCAAATTACTCACAATGGCATACCAAAAGAGCACCTACTAATAAAAAAGTCAATTCGGTAGAAGAAATAAATTCTTTGAGTGAAAAGGTTGATGCTCTTATGAAGTTGGTTGCTAATAAAAGTGCTCCTATTGATTTTAATGATGTGTCATTGTCTACTTTGATTGAGAAAAATAGTGATTGCATAGATGTGAATTTTACCTCGTGAAACAATTTCAACGACAATGCTTATAGAGGTAATTTTAATCCTAGGCCTTTTCCTAGTAATTCCTATAATAATTATGGTAATTCCTATGGTAATCCCTCTTATATAATAATAATAATAAAACACCTCTGATCTTGAGAATAATATTAAAAGAATTTATTAATACTCAAAAAGTTTTCAATGCTACGATAGAAGAAAACCTGAATAAAGTTGATGATATGTCTATAAGTATTGATAGAATTTCTCATGATGTAAAAACTCTCAAGATGATTTTTTTTTGCCTAAAGTTGAAGAATAAATTAAAGATCTTTATGTTTATATGGATAAAAGTAAGAAAAGAACCGATATGCTTAGAGCTAAAAGAGAATCTTTAGAAAAGAATTTTCTAGTGATTGCTTTCATAAATGTGACGAAGATCTTAAAATCATTGGTGTTTCTTCTATTGATTATTTGTTTAGTAAAATTAAGATTGATGAAAAAGGGACTGGAGAAGAGTCAACTTTAGCTAGAAGGAGTCCCTATAATTTGGAGGCTGAAAATCTTGTTGAGAAAATTGATAAAAGTGGGTTTGAAGAAGTCTTTTTTTTGACCAAAGAACAGTAGGGTAAACCCCCTACTGTGAGTCATTTTCATTTATAAATATAGTAATCCAAATTACATATTTAAGTGGTTGTTGGGGGGACAACCAAGGAGGTACAATCAGAGGGGGGAGGGGAGGAAAGAACTTATTGCGAAATTAAATATTGTCTATCCAAGAGGACATGCCCTCTTTTAGAGTGGGTTTAGCCCTCAGCATGGTCATCTTGAAATATCTAATGAAGTCACTCTTGCATTCATTTATTGAGCAGGGTATCCCCTCAAAAATTAGGCCATTCCTTTGGTTCCATATGCTCCGGCATCCAAGAATCATGACTTGTCACACCCTAGCTAGTCATGCATCAGAGTGTGTGCATCATGTTTAAAATTCCATTTAATTTGAAATGGGGATTTGTGAAACCCTCAGAATCATTTCTGAAAATGACCCAAATAAAAATTTCTCCAAAAGGGTCCAAGAAAATGCTCATGTTGCTCTCTGAAAATATTGGACAGAGATAAAAATCAAACCAATATTTTTAAGAGCTCATAGGTATTTATTTTGGGCATTTGGAATTAATGCATAAATATTTGCTTTGGAAATATATTAGTTATATATATTAATATATGTCCAAATATTATGCCATTTATAAAGGAGCTCTGGAATAATATATCTAGCTCCTGCAAAAATTGGCATAAGGTAAATAAATGATTTAATATATTATTTAAATCAAAACAAATGTCAGAAATTAGAAAACAGAAATAAATAAAAGGGAGAACCTTACCTGGGCTCCTCCCTGTGCAGCCCATCCAGCTGGCCGGCCCAGCCAGCAGGCGGCCCAGCCCGCCTCCCTCCTCTGTCGTCTTCGTCCTCGACAGAGGGAGGGGAGTGTGGCCGGCGCGCGCGCGCGCCACCGCGCCACGCCACCTGCTCGCCTGCCTGCCTGCCCCTCCCCTCCTCGTCTGGATGCCCCGGACGACGCCACGCCCTCCCCCTGCTCTCTCTCACTCTCCCTTGGTTCTTCCCCTCCTCCCCCCTCGCTCTCTCTCTCACGGCCGAACACCACCATCGCCGCCGTTCGCCATAGCAGCCGTCACCGGCCACCCCTCGCCCCTCCGCTGAGCTCAGGAGCTCCGCCGCGACCCCCTCTTCCTCCCCACCAAGCCAAGCCCCTCTGGAAGCCCTGCATCGCCGCCCATGTCGCCGTTCCCCTCCTCGGCCACCGGAGATCGTCGCCGTCGAATCGAGAGCCACCGGACGTCCCCGAGCCCGCTAACCATCCCTGCAGCTCCGCGGTGAGCCACTGACCCGATTCCCCCTTGCCCCGTCGTCCCTAGCATCCTATAGCTGCCGCCCCCTTGAGCTCCGAAGCTCGCCGCCGCCATGCCTCGTCGCCGCCGTGGCTGGAGCCGTTGTAGCTCGAAGCCGAGCACACCATCGTGCTCCACACCTCACCAGGAGCATGTAGCACGCACCAACGCCTCCCCTAGCGCCCTGCATCGCCTAACCCGCCGTTGGCCGAACTCCGGCCGCCACTCACGAGCTCGCCGTCGTCGGTACCGGCCACCACAGGCACGGCCACCACCACCGTTCGACGCGCGGGAGCAAGGGCTCTCCAACGAGCCCAAGCACGGCCTCGCCCGTGCCCTGTAGCGCGTTTCCGTACCGCGCCGCCGTCTCGGGCCTCGCCGGCGTCATGTCGCCGGTGGGTTTGACCTGTTTGACCTGGGGTTTGACCCCCCCAGGGTCACTGACGCGTGGGCCCCGTCGGCCAGGTGGTCAGATTAGTGCTAATCACTGTTAGTCAACCCCCCTGACACTGACCAGTGGGCCCCAGCGCCACTAATTCCTAATTAGAATTAAACTAACCCTGTTAAACCCCCATGTCACTGACGTGTGGACCCCACACGTCAGGTTTGACCCCAGCCAGCCGCAGTTGACCGCTGACGTCATGCTGACGTCATGCTGGCGCAATATTTATATTTCTGGATTTAAATTAAATCAGGAAATTCCAGAATATTATTTAAACTTCAAAAATTCATAACTTTTATTCTGTAACTCCAAATTGGACAAATTATATATGAAAAATGATCAGAAAAAATCCAATCTATCCATCTGTACTATTTTCATGCATGATCAAACAAATTAAATTGATGTTTTAAGCAGAACAAAGAAAAGCACTTTAAAAGGCCATGTCTGAGTTTGAAATTTGAATCTTCGATTCAAATTTGTTCAAACCCTTCTGGTTTTAGTTGCATTAGCCCAACACACTCATATTGCCATGTTTCATGCATGCATCATATTGTTGCACATTGTTTGGTGATGGTTGTGTATCGGTGTCCTTTGCGACAGGTTCTGCCTCCGAGGAGTATCGTGATTACCCTAACGAAGAACCGTATCAGTGCATCGAACCATCAGGCAAGCAACCAACCATTTGATCATATCGATACAATCCCATGTTCTCGCTCCTGCTCTCTTTTACTGCATTAAGACAACGCGTTTCAAACTGCTGTGTGCTACGGTAGTTGAACCCATTTCCTCTGCATGACCTGTCATTGCCACAGTAACTAGATGAAACCCACTAGCATGTGTAGGAGTTGATTGAGCCATATGTATGTGTTGTTCCTACCTTGCTATGCCTACTATGCTTAGAGTCGTGTCAGGTCTGGTTCATCTGGGTGATGGGCTAGAGTGAAATGATTATGTCGGTAATGAGAGTGGTGTGGTGAACACGATTTGGTAAAGGTATCGATGAGAGGCCATGTAGGAGTACATGGTGGGTTGTTTCATTGAAGCCGACCTTAAGCACTGAGATCTGTATGTGTGATTGAAGATACAGCTACTACCATGCATTGGGCCCTGAAATATGACCCCGCTCGACTTCTTATTCACCCTAGCTCTCTGTCCAGGAGTTGCAAGTAGTTTCTGGTGTTTGTAGCCTACTGGAGGCCGTGGACAGCGCTGACCGTAGGGGTGGGCTGTGATGCGGTAGGTACGTGGCCGGGTGTACCGAATACCCGTTAGGTATCTCGGGAACCCTGTTCACATCGTTCGGGGCCGTATGGGAAACCTCGGCCGGACTCCCTGCGGATGGAACCTGGATAGGCGATAAACCTGGACTAGAGGCTTAAGTGTTTAGGTAGGTCGTGGTCTACACCCACGTCGGTTTTCGCTTGAAGTCTGCCGAGCACATGTCGTGTGCAGACGCTAAGTGGTGGAAACATGTATGAAGAAGTACACCCCTGCAGGGTTAACATGATCTATTCGAATAGCCGCGTCCGCGGTAAAGGACTACTTGGTTGCCTATACAGTTCATAGACAAGTAAATGGAAACTATTAAAAGCCTCAAGATAAGTGTGAGTGCCGAGGATGGCTCTTCCGTAGGAAGACGGAGGTGGATCCTCGGTAGTGTATTGAAGTGGTGAGTAGTGGACTCGTGTGCGCAAAACATTTCAAGTTGGAGTATCGTAGGATAGTCTAGCCAAGAGTCAAAGCTGGCTTGCTGCAATAACTCCACCAACCCTTCTTGATACTATGCATGTATGTAGGATCTGATGTAAGTCTTGCTGAGTACCTTTGTACTCATGTTGCTATAATCTACATTTTTACAGAAGACGCTGCAACCCCTTCTGATGGGTTCTATGTAGACGTTGACATCAACGAGTAGGCTAAAGACCCAGGTGGTGACCCTGAGCTTGTGATGGACCACGTAGTATAGCTAGGCTTCCAAGCCTCTTTTATTTTACTAGTTGTCTGTACCCAGACAATGTATTTCCGCTGCTGGCTTGTATGACTGTGTGACTTGTATGTTGGGTCGTGAGACCCGTACCTTTGTGAATGTTATGTATGGCTCCCTGAGCCTTAAATAAAGTACTTGTGTCATAGAGTCATGTTGTGATGCTTCGTTGTATTTGCATATATCGAGCATATTGTGTGTATGATTGAAATGCTTGGTATGTGTGGGATCTGACTATCTAGTTGTTTATCTTTAGTAGCCTCTCTTACCGGGAAATGTCTCCTAGTGTTACCGCTGAGCCATGGTAGCTTGCTACTGCTCTGGAACACTTAGGCTGGCCGGCATGTGTCCTTCTTCGTTCCTGTGTCTGTCCCTTCGGGGAAATGTCACGCTTTGAGTACCGGAGTCCTGTTAGCCCGCTACAGCCCGGTTTACCGGAGTCCTGCTAGCCCAGTGCTACAGCCCGGACCCACTTGCTGATGACCGACACGTTCGAAGCTGGGTCATGGATGCCTGTCCCTGTAAGTCTGTGCCACTTTGGGTTTACAACTAGTCATGTCAGCCTGGGCTCTTTATCATATGGATGCTAGCGACACTATCATATACGTGAGCCAAAAGGCGCAAACGGTCCCGGGCAAAGGTAAGGCGACACCCGTGGGAATACCGTGCGTGAGGCCGCAAAGTGATATGAAGTGTTACCGGCTAGATCGATGTGACATCGAGTCGGGGTCCTGACAGCGTTGAATTAAATCAGGAAATTCCAGAATATTAATTAAACTTCAAAAATTCATAACTTTTATTCTGTAACTCCAAATTGGACAAATTATATATGAAAAATGATCAGAAAAATCCAATCTATCCATCTGTACCATTTCCATGCATGATCAAACAAGTTAAGTTGATGTTTTAATCAGAACAAGAAAAGGCACTTTAAAAGGCCATATTTGAATTTGAAATTTGAATCCTTGATTCAAATTTGTTCAAACCCTTCTGGTTTTAGTTGCATTAGCCCAACACACTCATATTGCCATGTTTCATGCATGCATCATATTGTTGCATATTGTTTGGTGATGTTTGTGTATCGATGTCCTTTGCGACAGGATCTGTCCCCGAGGAGTACCGTGATTACCCTAACGAAGAACCGTATCCGTGCAACGAACCATCAGGCAAGCAACCAACCATCTGATCATATCGATACAATCCCATGTTCTCGCCCCTGCTCTCTTTTACTGCATTAAGACAACGCGATTCAAACTGCTGTGTGTTACGGTAGTTGAACCCATTTCCTCTGCATGACCTGTCATTGCCACAGTAACTAGATGAAACCCACTAGCATGTGTAGGAGTTGATTGAGCCATATGTATGTGTTGTTCCTACCTTGCTAAGCCTGCTATGCTTAGAGTCGTGTCAGGTCTGGTTCATCTGGGTGATGGGCTAGAGTGAAATGATTATGTCGGTAATGAGAGTGGTGTGGTGAACACGATTTGGTAAAGGTATCGATGAGAGGCCATGTAGGAGTACATGGTGGGTTGTTTCATTGAAGCCGACCTTAAGCACTGAGATCTGTATGTGTGATTTAAGAATCAGCTACTACCATGCATTGGGCCCGAAACCAATGGACCCTCTCGACTTCTTATTCACCCTAGTTCTCTGTCCAGGAGTTGCAAGTAGTTTCTGGTGTTTGTAGCCTACTGGAGGCCGTGGACAG
Organism: Triticum aestivum; assembly: GCF_018294505.1. Taxonomy (NCBI): domain Eukaryota; kingdom Viridiplantae; phylum Streptophyta; class Magnoliopsida; order Poales; family Poaceae; genus Triticum; species Triticum aestivum. The sequence continues at coordinate 212,381,456 of NC_057810.1, read as the reverse complement.
CGCTGACCGTAGGGGTGGGCTGTGATGCGGTAGGTACGTGGCCGGGTGTACCGAATACCCGTTAGGTATCTCGGGAACCCTGTTCACATCGTTCGGGGCCGTATGGGAAACCTCGGCCGGACTCCCTGCGGATGGAACCTGAATAGGCGATAAACCTGGACTAGAGGCTTAAGTGTTTAGGTAGGTCGTGGTCTACACCCACGTCGGCTTTCGCTTGAAGTCTGCCGAGCACATGTCGTGTGCAGACGCTAAGTGGTGGAAACATGTATGAAGAAGTACACCCCTGCAGGGTTATCATGATCTATTCGAATAGCCGCGTCCGCGGTAAAGGACTACTTGGTTGCCTATACAGTTCATAGACAAGTAAATGGAAACTACTAAAAGCCTCAAGATAAGTGTGAGTGCCGAGGATGGCTCTTCCGTAGGAAGACGGAGGCGGATCCTCGGTAGTGTATTGAATTGGTGAGTAGTGGACTCGTGTGCGCAAAACCATTTCAAGTTGAAGTATCGTAGGATAGTCTAGCCAAGAGTCAAAGCTGGCTTGCTGCAATAACTCCACCAACCCTTCTTGATAATATGCATGTATGTAGGATCTGATGTAAGTCTTGCTGAGTACCTTTGTACTCATGTTGCTATAATTTACATTTTTTACAGAAGACGCTGCAACCCCTTCTGATGGGTTCTATGTAGACGTTGACATCAACGAGTAGGCTAAAGGCCCAGGTGGTGACCCTGAGCTTGTGAAGGACCACGTAGTATAGCTAGGCTTTCCAAGCCTCTTTTATTTTACTAGTTGTCTGTACTCAGACAAGTTACTTCCGCTGCTGGTTTGTATGACTGTATGACTTGAATGTTGGGTCGTGAGACCCGTACCTTTGTGTATGTTATGTATGGCTCCCTGAGCCTTAAATAAAGTACTTGTGTCGTAGAGTCATGTTGTGATGCTTCGTTGTATTTGCACATATCGAGCATATTGTGTGTATGATTGAAATGCTTGGTATGTGTGGGATCTGACTATCTAGTTGTTTATCTTTAGTAGCCTCTCTTACCGGGAAATGTCTCCTAGTGTTACCGCTGAGCCATGGTAGCTTGCTACTGCTCTGGAACACTTAGGCTGGCCGGCATGTGTCCTTCTTCGTTCCTGTGTCTGTCCCTTCGGGGAAATGTCACGCTTTGAGTACCGGAGTCCTGTTAGCCCGCTACAGCCCGGTTTACCGGAGTCCTGCTAGCCCAGTGCTACAGCCCGGACCCACTTGCTGATGACCGACACGTTCGAAGCTGGGTCATGGATGCCTGTCCCTGTAAGTCTGTGCCACTTTGGGTTTACGACTAGTCATGTCAGCCCGGGCTCCTTATCATATGGATGCTAGCGACACTATCATATACGTGAGCCAAAAGGCGCAAACGGTCCCGGGCAAAGGTAAGGCGACACCCGTGGGGATACCGTGCGTGAGGCCGCAAAGTGATATGAGGTGTTACCGGCTAGATCGATGTGACATCGAGTCGGGGTCCTGACAGCGTTGGCATCAGAGCCGGACTGCCTGTAGGTTCTCCAAGCCAAACTGGTCGATGTTGAGTCTAGAAATTCTTTAGTTATATGTAGGGGAATTGTTTGTGGGTTGGAACGTAAGGCTCTTTTTACTCCTTTATCTTATGACATTCTGATCTGAGTCAGTCCATTCTTCCACCGGGGGTTAAGGAATTAGGATCTATTCTCTCTATCAGGATCACGTGTTACTAATCAGTAGTACCTTATAGGTATGATGGATACAAGCCTAGTTCAGTTCTTCTACCACATTATGTTGCTAGGATGGTCTCAGAACTTTGATATGATGATGTTGAGTGTGTATGAAATCCTTTGTCAAATGTCTCAAAATCCTTCTTGAGCATTTACAGCTGTTATGCTGCCGAAATTTTGCTAGAAATTCTAATGCCTTTGCATTATGATTGTGCTTTCAGATGGCCACTCGCGACCTCAATCAAGTGGTTCGCCTGACTCGATGCCTAGATGTACCCGGCCATACTGCCAAGTTGGTCAGGGTAATGACTGAGGCTGGATACCGCTGGTATCCTGAGTACACGGTCGAAGAGCAATTCCGAGACTTTAATCAAAGCCAGTATCTCTGCACTGTCAGGATATTTCCATCTTATCCTGGATCCACCGAGCCCCTTCACTGCTCCTATGGACTCGGGGTTACTATTGAGATGGCTGTGCAGGACGCCGCCTACTCTATGATGACCATTATGCGAGTCAGATCTGGTCTATTTCGGGACTCTGATTTCCGGTATATGCCAGGATCACTTCCGGGAGCACAAGGGTATCTCCAGGCTATCTATGCTGACCCCACCCAGGAGGATTCACGGACTCGCACCACTGCTGAGATGCTCGAGGATAAGGACCGTGAAAATCGGGCCTTGAGGTTAGAGCTCTTCAATACCCGTGCTGACCACTGGGCCACTTTGACTCGGTTCGCACCGGCGGTGCAAGCTGGATATTCAGATATGCGCGATCTCTATCCTGTGAGATCTGCTCTGCCAGACGTGATGGGTTGGCGTGATGTAGGAGGCATCACCCCACCTCGCGGTCCCCGCAGGCCACCGTCTGTTGGTCCAAGACCTCATCCTAGCCCCTATGGTCCACAAGCTCCGCGAGATCGTCTGTTTCCGGATGATCATGTTGAGCTTCCAGGCTATGGAGGTGACTTCTACGAGGACTACTACGGATCGGTCTGAGTTAGTGGTAGTATCACTAGTTCGCACTAGCTGTGTCGTCTATCGTCCCGCGTGACTCGTGGGATATGACCTAGTTTGTACTCTTTCCGGAGGTGTAGAAAAATAATGTATAGGAGCTTGGAATGCCTCCGATGAGATGTAATCCTCTTTTCACCGTAATAGTACTTTGTTTGGTCTTGTACTAAACCCTGTATGGTGTGTATGACGATGGAATAAAGAAGCAGTTTCTGTATCTACCATGTCATACGGATGATCATCTTGCATTTCGAGTTATTCCTTACATTTTGTATCCTATGTCGGAATTTTATCATCCTGACTAAATCATTGTCTTGTTTACCTAGGATGGTCAACACGCGCACTAACCCTGCTCCTCAAGAGCAGGCCGAAGGCAGTGAAGTCAGGGATGCAAATCTGCCTCATCCTCCTTCCCTAGCCGAGGTTATGATGGAAGCTGAGAGAAACAAGCGGGAGACCAACCGTTTGTTGGAGCGTATTGAACAGAACACGGCACACCATCAGAGGACTAACGTGGTGTCACTCAGTGATTTTATCAAATTACATCCACCCACGTTCCACCACTCCGTCGAGCCTCTCGACGCTGATGACTGGCTTCGCAGTATCTCTCACAAACTGCGTTCCGCGCTGGTAGCGGAGGCTGACAAGGTCACCTTTGCTGCATATCATCTTGAAGGCCCCGCCAGTCTATGGTGGGAGAATTATGGAGCTATGCGCCCAGCGGGCCATGTCACTACTTGGGCTGAATTCAGCGAGGCTTTCCGTGAACATCACATTCCGGAGGGTCTCATGGACCGTAAACGTGAGGAATTTTGCAGTTTCACCCAAGGCCGACTTTCTGTGGATGCTTACAGCAGGGAGTTTGGTAACCTCGCACGATATGCAACTGAGGAAGTGTCTACTGATGCCAAGAAGCAAGCAAGGTTCCGTAAGGGCTTAGTCCTGAGCTTCGCCGTGACCTCCGTCTGCATGAGTGCACATCTTTTCAGAAACTTGTCAACAAAGCCATCAGTGCTGAAACTGGTCAGACTGACTATGACGCAACACGCAAGCATGGCCGTGACATGGGTTCCTCATCCGGTGCTGGTCCTCAGAAGCGCCGCGTGTGGGTACCCAACACCGCCCTGCCACCCAGGTTCACACCGAGGCCATCTTTCCAGGCGCCTCGCCCTGTTCAACAGTCTGCACCGGCCAAGCCCTATGGGGGTCCAACCAACAATGCTCCTCCACGTACCAGTTCCGTGACTTGTTTCAAGTGTGGGGAATCTGGCCACTATATGCGTGAGTGTCCCCAGACCAACCCCAACCAGTCTGCTAAAGCTGTTGGCCGTGGCAAGCCGACAGGGAAAGTGTTCCACGCCAAGCCGGTCACCGCTTCACGTGGCCATGTCAACTGTATCTCTGCCGAAGAAGCTCAAGAGGATCCCAACGTCGTTCTCGGTACGCTTCTTGTTAATTGCCACCCGGCATCTGTTCTTTTCGATACAGGAGCCTCTCATTCTTTTATATCCGAAAATTATGCTCGTTTGCATAACGTTGCATTCTGTGACATGCCATCCACTATGGAAATTTCTACTCCTGGTTCTAGATGGCAGACCTCTAGGGTAAGTTATGGAAATGAAATCCAAGTCGACAGACTTGTTTTCCTTGCATCTTTGATAGCCCTTAAATCTTCAGATATTAATATCATTCTGGGTATGGACTGGATGTCAGCTCATCAAGCCAAAATTGATTGCTTCTCTAGGACTGTTCAACTCACCCATCCTTCGGGGAAGATAGTCAATGTCTTGACCCGATTAGCCAAGCGACAGTTATATTCTCTTAACGCCAGCCCTTTGCCAGACCTTGAGGACATTCCGGTAGTCCGTGACTTCCCGGATGTCTTCCCAGAGGAATTGCCAGGTGTTCCACCTGACAGGGATGTTGAGTTCGTAATAGACCTCATTCCAGGAACCGTTCCGATTGCTAGAAGACCTTATAAGATGGCACCACTAGAACTAGCCGAGCTTAAGAAACAACTCGATGAGTCCTTGAAAAAGGGTTTCATCCGACCTAGTTCATCTCCGTGGGCTTGCCCCGTCCTATTCGTCAAGAAGAAGGATGGTACGGACCGGATGGTTGTAGATTACCGACCTGTCAATTTGGTCACAATCAAGAACAAATATCCGCTTCCCAGGATCAACGACCTGTATGATCAGCTCGCTGGATCCTCAGTCTTCTCCAAGATGGATTTGAGGTTGGGCTACCATCAAATCAAAATCAGAAACGGGGACATTCCTAAAACGGCCTTTGTTACTCGTTATGGCCAATACGAGTACACCGTCATGTCCTTCGGTTTAACCAACGCTCCAGCCACCTTTTCTCGGTTAATGAACTCAATCTTCATGGAGTATTTGGATAAATTCGTCGTGGTTTACCTCGATGATATACTCATCTACTCCAAGAACGAGGAAGAACATGCCGAACATCTAAGGCTAGTGTTGAAGAAACTTCGAGAGCATCGCCTTTATGCCAAATTTTCTAAATGTGAATTCTGGTTGTCAGAAGTGACCTATCTGGGTCATGTAATATCTGGTAAAGGTATTGCTGTTAACCCTGAGCGAGTTCAAGCCGTCCTTAATTGGACTCCACCTGAATCGGTCAAGCAAGTTCGGAGTTTTCTGGGCTTAGCGAGCTATTGTCGTCGCTTTGTCGAGAACTTCTCCAAGGTTGCTAAACCTCTAACCGAACTCCTCAAGAAAGATAAGAAGTTCGAGTGGACTCCACAATGTGAGCACAGCTTTCAGGAACTGAAAAGACGCCTGACTTCTGCTCCCGTACTGGTACCGCCAGACTTCTCCAAGGACTTTGTTATCTACTGCGACGCCTCGCGACAAGGACTAGGTTGCATTCTCATGCAAGATCGACACGTAATTGCCTACGCTTCACGGCAATTGCACCCACATGAGGAGAATTATCCTACTCATGATCTAGAGCTTGCAGCCGTAGTCTATGCACTTAAGACCTGGCGACATTACCTCCTCGGTAATCGTTGCGAAATATTCACTGATCACCAAAGTCTGAAGTACATTTTCACCCAACCGGATCTGAATCTCAGGCAAAGACGTTGGGTTGAGTTGATCACAGACTTCGACTTAGGAATAACCTACACCCCAGGGAAAGCCAACGTCATGGCTGATGCGCTAAGTCGTAAATCTTATTGTAACAACCTGATGTTACAACAAAGTCAACCGCTTCTCCATGAGGAATTTCGGAAGCTTAACCTTCACATTGTACCTCAAGGTTTTCTTTCCACCTTGGTAGCAAAACCTACTCTTACGGATCAAATCATCGCTGCCCAAAAGCGAGATAAGGGAATATCTAAAATCAAAGAGAACATTGCTAGCGGAGGTGCTAGTTGTTTCTCCACAAATGATCATGGTGTTGTGTACTTTGAGAACCGTCTAGTGGTTCCCAAGAACCAGCATCTACGGCAGTTGATCCTTAAGGAGGCTCATGAATCTCCTCTCACCATTCATCCCGGTAGTACTAAGATGTATCAGGACCTACGCCAGAGGTTCTGGTGGACTAGGATGAAGAGAGAAATTGCTCAGTATATTGCTAATTGCGACGTCTGTCGTCGTGTAAAAGCAGAGCATCAACGGCCTGCTGGCACCCTTCAACCCTTAGCTATTCCTGAATGGAAATGGGATAAAATTGGTATGGATTTCATTACCGGTTTTCCCAGGACCAAGAGAGGGAATAATGCTATTTTCGTCGTGGTCGATCGTCTTTCCAAAGTAGCCCATTTCTTACCTGTTCGTGAGAGTATAACCGCTAGCCAGCTGGCAGACTTATACATCTCCCGAATAGTGTCCCTCCATGGTGTTCCTTTGGAAATTAACTCGGATCGAGGAAGTCTTTTCACCTCTCGATTTTGGGAAAGTTTCCAAAATGCTATGGGAACCCGTCTCTCCTTTAGCACCGCTTTCCACCCTCAGTCGAGTGGTCAAGTGGAACGCGTCAACCAGATTCTAGAAGACATGCTTCGAGCCTCTGTTATCTCATTCGGAATGGACTGGGAGAAGTGCCTTCCATTTGCCGAATTCGCTTACAACAACAGCTATCAATCTAGCTTGGGTAAAGCCCCTTTTGAAGTTCTCTATGGACGACGGTGTCGAACACCCCTTAACTGGTCAGAGACCGGGGAAAGACAATTCTTTGGCCCGGATATGATTCAGGAAGCAGAAGAACAAGTTCGTATCGTTCGTGAAAAGTTGAAAACAGCCCAATCTCGTCAAAAGAGTCAATATGACCGAAAACATAAGGCTATGACTTTCGAGGTTGACGAGAAGGCTTATCTTCGGGTCACCCCTCTGAAGGGAACCCATCGTTTCGGTATCAAAGGCAAATTGGCTCCTCGTTACATTGGACCTTTTCGCATTCTCGCCAAACGAGGAGAAGTTGCCTACCAGTTGGAACTACCTCCGCACCTCTCCAGAGTCCACGATGTCTTCCACGTTTCTCAACTCAGGCGTTGCTTCTCGGATCCTATCCGTGGAGTGGACCACGAAACGCTTGATCTCCAAGATAATCTTACATATCGAGAGTACCCCATTCGTATCCTCGATCAGGCCGAACGTACCACCCGACGTCATAATATCAAGTTTCTCAAAGTTCAATGGTCGCACCATTCTGAGGATGAAGCAACTTGGGAAAGGGAGGATCGTCTTCGACTTGAGTATCCCGCCTTCTTCCCGGAGGAACCCAAATCTCGGGACGAGATTCTTTTGAGTGGGGGTGAGTTGTCACACCCTAGCTAGTCATGCATCAGAGTGTGTGCATCATGTTTAAAATTCCATTTAATTTTGAAATGGGGATTTGTGAAACCCTCAGAATCATTTTTGAAAATGACCCAAATAAAAATTTCTCCAAAAGGGTCCAAGAAAATGCTCATGTTGCTCTCTGAAAATATTGGACAGAGATAAAAATCAAACCAATATTTTTAAGAGCTCATAGGTATTTATTTTGGGCATTTGGAATTAATGCATAAATATTTGCATTGGAAATATATTAGTTATATATATTAATATATGTCCAAATATTATGCCAATTATAAAGGAGCTCTGGAATAATATATCTAGCTCCTGCAAAAATTGGCATAAGGTAAATAAATGATTTAATATTTTATTTAAATCAAAACAAATGTCAGAAATTAGAAAACAGAAATAAATAAAAGGGAGAAGCTTACCTGGGCTCCTCCCTGTGCAGCCCATCCAGCTGGCCGGCCCAGCCAGCAGGCGGCCCAGCCCGCCTCCCTCCTCTGTCGCCTTCGTCCTCGACAGAGGGAGGGGAGTGTGGCCGGCGCGCGCGCGCGCCACCGCGCCACGCCACCTGCTCGCCTGCCTGCCTGCCCCTCCCCTCCTCGTCTCGATGCCCCGGACGACGCCACGCCCTCCCCCTGCTCTCTCTCACTCTCCCTCGGTTCTTCCCCTCCTCTCCCTCGCTCTCTCTCTCACGGCCGAACACCACCATCGCCGCCGTTCGCCATAGCAGCCGTCACCGGCCACCCCTCGCCCCTCCGCTGAGCTCAGGAGCTCCGCCGCGACCCCCTCTTCCTCCCCACCAAGCCAAGCCCCTCCGGAAGCCCTGCATCGCCGCCCACGTCGCCGTTCCCCTCCTCGGCCACCGGAGATCGTCGCCGTCGAATCGAGAGCTACCGGACGTCCCCGAGCCCGCTAACCATCCCTGCAGCTCCGCGGTGAGCCACTGACCCGATTCCCCCTTGCCCCGTCGTCCCTAGCATCCTGTAGCTGCCGCCCCCTTGAGCTCCGAAGCTCGCCGCCGCCGTGCCTCGTCGCCGCCGTGGCTGGAGCCGTTGTAGCTCGAAGCCGAGCACACCATCGTGCTCCACACCTCACCAGGAGCACGTAGCACGCACCAACGCCTCCCCTAGCGCCCTGCATCGCCTAACCCGCCGTTGGCCGAACTCCGGCCGCCGCTCACGAGCTCGCCGTCGTCGGTACCGGCCACCTCAGGCACGGCCACCACCACCGTTCGACGCGCGGGAGCAAGGGCTCTCCAACGAGCCCAAGCACGGCCTCGCCCGTGCCCTGTAGCGCGTTTCCGCATCGCGCCGCCGTCTCGGGCCTCGCCGGCGTCATGTCGCCGGTGGGTTTGACCCACCTTGACCACGGCAGGACCCCCCCTGTGTCCCTGACAGGTGGGCCCAGCCCTGTTAGCTAATTAGGATTAGCACTAACCGAATTAGTTAAACTAACTACCCCCCTGACACTGACCAGTGGGCCCCAGCGCCACTAATTCCTAATTAGGATTAAATTAACCCTGTTAAACCCCCCTGTCACTGACGTGTGGACCCCACACGTCAGGTTTGACCCCAGCCAGCCGCAGTTGACCACTGACGTCATGCTGACGTCATGCTGGCGCAATATTATATTTCTGGATTTAATTTAAATCAGGAAATTCCAGAATATTATTTAAACTTCAAAAATTCATAACTTTTATTCTGTAACTCCAAATTGGACAAATTATATATGAAAAATGATCAGAAAAATCCAATCTATCCATCTGTACTATTTTCATGCATGATCAAACAAGTTAAATTGATGTTTTAAGCAGAACAAGGAAAAGCACTTTAAAAGGCCATGTTTGAGTTTGAAATTTGAATCTTTGATTCAAATTTGTTCAAACCCTTCTGGTTTTAGTTGCATTAGCCCAACACACTCATATTGCCATGTTTCATGCATGCATCATATTGTTGCACATTGTTTGGTGATGGTTGTGTATCGGTGTCCTTTGCGACAGGTTCTGCCTCCGAGGAGTACCGTGATTACCCTAACGAAGAACCGTATCAGTGCATCGAACCATCAGGCAAGCAACCAACCATTTGATCATATCGATACAATCCCATGTTCTCGCTCCTGCTCTCTTTTACTGCATTAAGACAACGCGTTTCAAACTGCTGTGTGCTACGGTAGTTGAACCCATTTCCTCTGCATGACCTGTCATTGCCACAGTAACTAGATGAAACCCACTAGCATGTGTAGGAGTTGATTGAGCCATATGTATGTGTTGTTCCTACCTTGCTATGCCTGCTATGCTTAGAGTCGTGTCAGGTCTGGTTCATCTGGGTGATGGGCTAGAGTGAAATGATTATGTCGGTAATGAGAGTGGTGTGGTGAACACGATTTGGTAAAGGTATCGATGAGAGGCCATGTAGGAGTACATGGTGGGTTGTTTCATTGAAGCCGACCTTAAGCACTGAGATCTGTATGTGTGATTTAAGATACAGCTACTACCATGCATTGGGCCCTGAAATATGACCCCGCTCGACTTCTTATTCACCCTAGCTCTCTGTCCAGGAGTTGCAAGTAGTTTCTGGTGTTTGTAGCCTACTGGAGGCCGTGGACAGCGCTGACCGTAGGGGTGGGCTGTGATGCGGTAGGTACGTGGCCGGGTGTACCGAATACCCGTTAGGTATCTCGGGAACCCTGTTCACATCGTTCGGGGCCGTATGGGAAACCTCGGCCGGACTCCCTGCGGATGGAACCTGGATAGGCGATAAACCTGGACTAGAGGCTTAAGTGTTTAGGTAGGTCGTGGTCTACACCCACGTCGGCTTTCGCTTGAAGTCTGCCGAGCACATGTCGTGTGCAGACGCTAAGTGGTGGAAACATGTATGAAGAAGTACACCCCTGCAGGGTTATCATGATCTATTCGAATAGCCGCGTCCGCGGTAAAGGACTACTTGGTTGCCTATACAGTTCATAGACAAGTAAATGGAAACTACTAAAAGCCTCAAGATAAGTGTGAGTGCCGAGGATGGCTCTTCCGTAGGAAGACGGAGGCGGATCCTCGGTAGTGTATTGAATTGGTGAGTAGTGGACTCGTGTGCGCAAAACCATTTCAAGTTGAAGTATCGTAGGATAGTCTAGCCAAGAGTCAAAGCTGGCTTGCTGCAATAACTCCACCAACCCTTCTTGATAATATGCATGTATGTAGGATCTGATGTAAGTCTTGCTGAGTACCTTTGTACTCATGTTGCTATAATTTACATTTTTTACAGAAGACGCTGCAACCCCTTCTGATGGGTTCTATGTAGACGTTGACATCAACGAGTAGGCTAAAGGCCCAGGTGGTGACCCTGAGCTTGTGAAGGACCACGTAGTATAGCTAGGCTTTCCAAGCCTCTTTTATTTTACTAGTTGTCTGTACTCAGACAAGTTACTTCCGCTGCTGGTTTGTATGACTGTATGACTTGAATGTTGGGTCGTGAGACCCGTACCTTTGTGTATGTTATGTATGGCTCCCTGAGCCTTAAATAAAGTACTTGTGTCGTAGAGTCATGTTGTGATGCTTCGTTGTATTTGCACATATCGAGCATATTGTGTGTATGATTGAAATGCTTGGTATGTGTGGGATCTGACTATCTAGTTGTTTATCTTTAGTAGCCTCTCTTACCGGGAAATGTCTCCTAGTGTTACCGCTGAGCCATGGTAGCTTGCTACTGCTCTGGAACACTTAGGCTGGCCGGCATGTGTCCTTCTTCGTTCCTGTGTCTGTCCCTTCGGGGAAATGTCACGCTTTGAGTACCGGAGTCCTGTTAGCCCGCTACAGCCCGGTTTACCGGAGTCCTGCTAGCCCAGTGCTACAGCCCGGACCCACTTGCTGATGACCGACACGTTCGAAGCTGGGTCATGGATGCCTGTCCCTGTAAGTCTGTGCCACTTTGGGTTTACGACTAGTCATGTCAGCCCGGGCTCCTTATCATATGGATGCTAGCGACACTATCATATACGTGAGCCAAAAGGCGCAAACGGTCCCGGGCAAAGGTAAGGCGACACCCGTGGGGATACCGTGCGTGAGGCCGCAAAGTGATATGAGGTGTTACCGGCTAGATCGATGTGACATCGAGTCGGGGTCCTGACATGACTTCCATAAAGTGGTCAATTTTATATCTGTGTTTAGCATCAATGATCATAGTGTTGATCTCCAAATCAGAGTTCCATACAATGCCAATGTTCCACCAGAATCCTTGACTGAATGGGCAAGTGAATAGGAGGTGAGTTATGTCTTCATATTCTTCATTGTTGCATAGATTACATACAGTGGAATCTAGGTGCATGCTCTTTCTGATCAAAAGGTCACATGTATTGATCCTGTCATTTAACATAAGCCAACAGAAGAATTTGTGTCTTGGTAGACAACACGATTTCCATATCCATTTAAAGGTTGCAGGAGCATCCTCACCATTCATAATGTATCCATAAATCTTCTTTGTAATGTTCTGACTGTTACCCCATTTGAATGTCCATATGTCCTTATTATCTGAATTCCTGATATTATTCAGCTCATCTGATAGCAAATGAAATTGCTGGTGGGCCTGAATGGAAAGTGGTAACTGGAATAGACTGTAAAGGCTCTCAAGTTCCTTGGCTTCTTTGATTGATATACTTTCTTTTTGTGTAAAAGAGTGAAGCTCAGGGTATTTGATTTTCACAATACCACCATTCCATAAGTCTTCCCATAGCAAATTAGTACAGCCAGATTTGATATCACAGTTAGTCATTTCTCTGAATAGGTCATACATTTTCATGCAGTCTTTCCACCAAAATGATCCTTTGCTCCTGTTGGAATGAGGGACAACATTTTCATGGTAATGAGCTTCCCAGATTAATTTTACCCATGGAACATCCACTTTGTTATAGAATTTGAATAAGTGCTTTATGAGGAGTGCTTTATTTTGTTCTCTGAGGTTCAAAACCCCAAGACCTCCTTGTTGCTTGGGTTTGCATATCATCTCCCAGCTGGCCAGGCATTTACCACCTTTATTGATTTCGTTTCCATACCAAAGGAAATTTCTGCTTGATTTATCCACATGGTCCAGAATGGTAACATGGACCTTAAGAGAACACATGGCAAATATAGGCATGGAAGCAACAACAGAATTTACATATGTGAGCCTCCCAGAGTAGTTCATAAATCTAGCCACCCCTGATAACCTCTTATCAATCTTTGATATAACTGGAATGAGGTCATGAACAGAGGGTTTAGTGGTCCCCATAGGTAGTCCAAGGTAAGTGAATGGGAGGCTTTCAACTTTACAACCAAAGGAGTTAGCCAGGTTGTTTGTTGATAATTGATCCATATTTATTGGGATCAAGGATGATTTGCTGTAGTTCACAAATAGCCCAGTAGACAAACTGAAAATATTAAGCAGGTATTTGAGGTGGCTGAGTTGCCCTTCATCTGCAGGCATGATCATTAATGTATCATCTGCATATTGGATAATAGGGTAGTCCAGTCCATAAGCCTGATTAATGGGGAGGGTAATTTCACCATTTGCCCAAGAAGCATTGACAATGGACTGCAAAAGATCAGCAGCAATGATGTAAAGGAGTGGAGAGTGAGGATCACCTTGTCTGACTCCTCTTTTATAAATAATTTTTTTCCCAGCAACACCATTTAACAGGACAGATGTTGATGCAGTATTGAGAATATTAGTAACCCAGTTTATCCATCTAGGGCCAAATCCTTTTGCTTTTAACATGTTAATAATGGCATTGTATTCAATCTTGTCAAAAGCTTTCTCAAAATCAAGTTTGAGTATGATGATAGGCTTCCTGGATTGATGACATAGATGAATATATTCAAAAGCAAATCCCAAGCAGTCCTGTATATTTCTCCCTTTTATGAAACCATATTGATTTGGGTGAATGACCTGTGAAATGATTTTCTGAGCTCTATTGGCCATGAGCTTTGTAATTATTTTGAGTGGAACGCTCACCAGAGATATAGGCCTGAAATCATTCATGTCAGTAGGGTTTGCAATATTTGGTATGAGTGTAATAAAAGCAGTATTAATACTCTAAATATCAATGTTTCCTTCAAAAAAATCCCAGATCATAGTGTAGATATCTTGTTTTATGATATCCCAACATTTCTTCAGAAATAAGCCATTAAAACCATCAGGTCCAGGTGCTCTGTCAGAGTGGATATCTTTAATGACTTGATCAATTTCATCCATAGTGAAAGGGGCTTCAAGCTCAGATAAATCTTTAGGTTGGATAATTTCCTCAAGATTGAAAAGCATAGGAGGGTTGATAGCTTTTCCCAGTCTATCTTTATATGATTTCCAAATAATGGCAGCCTTGTGTTCATGGGTTTGAAAAAGTGTCCCATCTTCATCTTGCAAAGAAGTAATGAAATTCTTCCTGTATCTTTGGGTAGCTATAGCATGAAAAAATTCAGTATTTTCATCATCCAGTTGTATACTTCTCATCTTAAACCTAGATTTCCAATATAATCTTTTGACTTCCAGTAACTTTGTTATGTGTTTCTTGACAATGATTCTGAAATTAGCTTCAATGGTACTCAAAGTTCTTTGATACTCTATTTTGGGTTACAAAGACTTTAATTATGATAGTTGCTCCTTGGTTGATTGTATTTCTTTGTTGCAATCCATGATAAATTCACCCCATGCTTATGAACAAAATAAAGCTTTTACTAAACATATTGTTGATGCTATGATGAAAGCTTTTGAAGAAAAGTTGGAATAAGAAGTTACAATTCCTAGAAAATTACATGATGAATGGGAACCTACCATCAAAGTCAAGATTAAAAATTATGAGTGTTTTGCTTTATGTGACTTGGGTGCTAGTGTTTCTAAACTTCCGAAATCTTTATGTGAAGTGCTTGGTCTTACTGATATTGAAGAATGCTCTTTAAATTTGCACTTGGCGGAATCTACTATTAAAAAGCCTATGGGAATAATTAATGATGTTCTTATTATTGCAAATAGGAATTATTTTCCCATAGATTTTATTGTTCTTGATATTGATTGTAATCCGTCTTACCCAATTATACTCGGTAGACCGTTTTTACGTACTATTGGTGTCGTGAATATATGAAAGAAGGCAATATTAAATTCCAATTTCCAATGAAGAAGGGTATGAAACACTTCCCTAGAACAATAATTAGGCCACCATATGAATCAATCATGAGGGCATCGTATGGATCTAGAACTAAAGATGACAACACTTAGATCCCACGCGTTATGCCTAGCTAGGGGCGTAAAACGAGAGCGCTCGTTGGGAGGCAACCCAACTTGTATATTTTTGCTTTTTGGTTTTCTTGCTATTTTCAATAAATTACCCAATTATGCCTCTAATTAGATGTGTTTTGTGGTTTAAATTAGTGTTTGTGCCAAGCAAGACCTTTGGGGTGATTTGGGTGAAAGTTGATTTTATCTTGCTGAAAAACAGAAACTTTTTTGCTAACGAAATTATTTTTAATTTTTATCTGAAGAGTGATTTTGAGTTTATTATTTTTTCATAAAATTAATAAACAAATTTCTCATGTTGTCCTAATTTTTCAGAATTTTTTCGAGTAACATAAGTATTCGAAGTAGTCAGATTGCTACAAACTGTTCTGTTTTTGAGAGATTCTATTTTCTTGGCGTTGTGTGCTTGTTTTGATGATTCTATAGTTTTCTTTGAAGAGTTTTTGCCATAGAAAAGTTGGAATACAGTAGATGCAATGAAAATAACAAAAAATTAATGGGTTTGCAATAGTACTTAAGTAGTGGTTTGCTTTGTTATACTAACAAATCTCACGAAGGTTTTGTTGAGTTTTGTGTGATTGAAGTTTTCAAGTTTTGGATGAGATTATGATGGATGAAGGAATAAGGATTAGAAAAAGGCTAAGCTTGGGGATGCTCGAGGCACCCCAAGATAATATTCAAGAAGTAGCAAGCAACTAAGCTTGGGGATGCCCCCGAGTGGCATTCCCTCTTTCTTCTAACGACCATCGGTATTTTACTTGGAGCTATATTTTTATTCGTCACATATTATGAGTCTTTGCTTGTTTTGCTTTGTGTTTTAAGTCTTGAATCCTTGATGGACACACCTTTTTGGGAGATCAAAAAATTATGCTATGCTTGCTCCTATGCTTCACTTAAATTTAGAGCCTTGGAATTGCTCTAGTGCTTCACTTATATCTTTTTGAGCACGGTGTGCTTAGTTATTTTTGAAGAAATGCTCTCATGCTTCACTTAGATTTATTTGGGAGTTAGTAATTTTTTTCTCTCTTGCTTCACTTA
The DNA here is from genome assembly GCF_018294505.1 of Triticum aestivum. NCBI lineage: Eukaryota > Viridiplantae > Streptophyta > Magnoliopsida > Poales > Poaceae > Triticum > Triticum aestivum. The sequence goes on along the minus strand of NC_057810.1, from coordinate 212,365,609 downwards.
GATTATTTTGAGAGAAAGAAATATTATGCTCATGTTCTTCACTTAAATTTCTTTGAGCTTATTAAAAGCAACATATGAAACTAGTCCAAAGTGATAGATATCCAAGGAGAATATAATAAAAACTTTCATGAAGATCATTGGACAAAATAAACTTGGTTCTTAGTAATGGTTTCGAGATATGACGATATGATATGTGAGTCATGTTGATGAGTAATTGTGCTTTAGTAAGAATATTGGTGTTAAGGTTTGTGATTCCTAATGCAAGCACAAAAGCCAATAGTTAAGCGATGAAATTATATCCTACTTGTGGTGCATTATTCGGTGTTACTTATGCTTAATGCTTGGGTACGAGATTTTTCGTTTCTTGGTTGGACACTTCTCAATCTTTTTGCTAGCCTTCATTTGCACTAAGTATGATCACTACTTGTGCATCCAAAACCCTTTAAACCAGTTTTGCCATATGAATCCACTATACCTACCTATATGCGGTAATTCCGTGCCATTCTAAGCAAATTTGCATGTGCCATCTATAATTTTCAAAATAAATTTCTCTTTTGTGTGCTCGTACCGCTCACGAGGCAGTGAGGGGTGGCCGATGTTTTCCATGCTAGATGTGTTATTCTCACGATGAGTGTTTATTCACTTGTCATTGCACGAGAGTACGACAATGGTATCAGGGATGCCCAATCTTGAAATGAAAAATGAATTTACTTTATGTTGTCCAATGATAAATTCCTTGGAAAGTGTTGGTATGGGGGGCACCCGTGGATACGGTTAGCCATGGAAAGTGAAAGATGGTGGAAAAAGAATAAACTTTATTTTCTGTTTGGGAACCGCCTATGATATATCTAGCATGGAAAGTGTTGGGAACTCTAAGTCATTTTCGTTGGTGGGAAAAGTATGCCTCCTAAAATGTTTTTATCTCTCAATTTTCACTTTGAGCTCTGGCACCTCTACAAATCCCTACTTCCCTCTGCGAAGGGCCTTTCTTTTACTTTATGCATTTTTTATTTTGAATTTGAGTCTCCATCTTCTCTTATAAAGAACCAACTAAGGGGCACTACGATCGTATTTGAGCATTGAGTGTAGCTAATATGCGAGTGTGTTTCATGAAAATGGATCAATGATTGAGCATAATGGGCTAGGGATAACTTGCTTTAGTGTTGATATTTTGAAAGACATGGTTGCTTGTTGATATGCTTGAGTATTAAAGTCTTCATGCCAAAACTAGACTATTGCTTTGAACCATATAAAAGTCCAAATCTTCATGCTACAAAGAAAATATTATGTGATGAACATGTTAGGCAGCATTCCGCATCAAAAATTCTGTTTTTATCATTTATGTACTCGAGGACGAGCAGGAATTAAGCTTGGGGATGCTGATACGTCTCCAATGTGTCTATAATTTTTATTGTTCCATGCTGTTATATTATCATTCTAGGATGTTTTACAATCATTTTATATCATTTTTTGGTACTAACCTATTGACATAGTGCCCAGTGCGAGTTGCCATTTTCTGCTTGTTTTTTACATCGCAGGAAATCAATACCAAACGGAGTCCAAACGCAGTGAAAATTTTTGTGGATTTTTTCTGGACCAGAAGACACCTGTTGGGCCAAAGAAGTACCATAGGGGTGCTCCGAGGGGAGCACAACCCACCAAGGCACGCCTGGGGGCCCAGGCACGCCCAGGTGGGTTGTGCCCACCTCGGTGGCCTCCTGCACCGCCTCTTTGCTCTATAAATACCCCAATATTCCAGAAACCCTAGGGGAGTCGACAAAAATCAATTCCAGCCGCCGCAAGTTCCAGAAACACCAGATCCAATCTAGACACCATCGCGGAGGGGTTCATCATGTCCATTGATGCCTCTCCGACGATGCGTGAGTAGTCTTTGTAGACCTACGGGTCCGTAGTTAGTAGCTAGATGGCTTCCTCTCTCTCTCTCTTTATTCTCAATACAATGGTCTTTTGGTGATCCATATGATGTAAGTCTTTTTGTGGTGTGTTTGTTGGGATCCGATGAACTTTGAGTTTATGATCATATCTATGCTTTTATTCATGAAAGTTATTTGAGTCTTCTTTGATCTCTTATATGCATGATTGATTATAGCCTCGTATTTTTTCTCCAATATTTGGGTTTTGTTTGGCCAACTTGATCTATTTATCTTGCAATGGGAAGAGGTGCTTTGTGATGGGTTCGATCTTACGTTGCTTGATCCCAGTGACAGAAGGGGAAACGACATGTATGTATCGTTGCTATTAAGGATAACAATATGGGGTCTATTTCTACTTAAATAGATCTTGTCTACATCATGTCATCGTTCTTATTGCCTTACTCTATTTTTCCATGAACTTAATACATTAGAGGCATGCTGGATAGCGGTCAACGTGTGGAGTAATAGTAGTAGATGCAGGCAGGAGTCGGTCTACTAATCTTGGACGTGATGCCTATATAATGATCATTGCCTGGATATCATCATGATTATTTGAAGTTCTAGCAATTGCCCAACAGTAATTGTTTTCCCACCGTTTGCTATTTTTCCTGAGAGAAGCCACTAGTGAAACCTACGGCCCCCGGGTCTCTTCTTTAATATATTTTCCTTCGTGATCTATTTTATTTGCTTTTCTTTTCTGTTCTATTAAACCAAAAATACAAAAATACCTTGCTGCACTTTATTTTATTTGCGATCTATTTATCCTATCTATTACAACTTTATCCTGTCTTTGTGCCAATTTCTGGCGCCGTTACCCGATAGGGATTGACAACCCCTTTAACACGTCGGGTTGCGAGTATTTGTTATTTGTGTGTAGGGGTTGTTTATGTTGTGTTGCGTGGTTCTCTTACAGGTTCGATGACCTTGCTCTCAACACTAAGGGAAATACCTACTGTTGTTGTGCTGCGTCATCCCTTCCTCTTTGGGGAAATACCGACGTAGTTCACACAGAAATCATACGGGTTCGGTGACCGCCCCCAAGGTTTCTCCAAAGTGTATGGGTTCGGTGACTGCCCTCAAGGGTCCCTTAGTGGATTCACAACATCTTACGTTATGCGAGGGCGTGAGGAGATTACGGTGGCCCTAGTGGCTTCTTGGGGAGCATTGTGCCACCATACTGCTCCAAACGGAGATTAGCATCCGCAAGGGTGTGAACTTCAGGATACATCGTCGTCTCCGCATGCCTCGGTTATCTCTTACCCGAGCCCTTTACTTATGCACTTTACTTTGTGATGGCCATAGTGTTTCATGTTATATATCTTGCTATCACTTAGTTATTTATCTTGCTTAGCATAAGTTGTTGGTGCACATAGGTGAGCCTAGTTGTTGTAGATTTTGTGCTTGTCAAATTAACCACTAGGTTTATTCCGCATTTGTTCAAGCCTAAAATGTAATTATATTAAAATACCTATTCACCCCCCTCCTCTAGGCGACATCCTTGATCTTTCAGATGCATGCTTTATTTGCCATGTTTACTGCTTACTCCTGGATTAGATTAGTCGGAGAAGTGCTAATATTTCCAACAACCCAAAAACCTTATTTTAGGCACTTCTCAACTCATGGCTTCGTTGCTACTCTGCAACCAGAAAAGTTTACCGGGACGCATTTTAAGTGTTGGCATACGAGGACTACCTTGTGGCTCACAGCAATGAACGTGTTCTGGGTTGGTGGTGTGTCTCCCACGGTAACGATTGCTTCTGGACAGGAGAATGCCTTTAGGGAGCAACCACCATCTTTGTGGGAGATGTCTTACTGTGATCGGAGACAAGCTAGTTGACGCATATCTCCATATGTGTGTAGCCAAGAATTTGTGAGATGCGCTCGAAGCTAAATTCGGCGCAACCGATGTTGGAAGCGAGTTGTATGCTATGGAGCAGTTCCATGATTACAAATGGTTGATAATCGTTTTGTATTGGACCAAGCTCATGAGATAATGCATCGCTAAGGAGCTGGAACTCCAAAAGTGTGAGTTACCGGACAAGTTTATCGCGGGTTGCATTATTGCAAAACTCCCTCCTGGATGGAGGAACTTTGCTACTTATCTCAACCACTTGAGACGTGAATTCTCTGTTGAGGATGTCATTGGTCATCTAAGTGCTGAGCAGAACTCGATAGCAAAGGACTCACACGTGAAAGGGGCAGAAGGTTCTTCTGGCGCCAATGTGGTGCAGAAGAATTTTCACAAGTTCAAGGGAAAGAAATCTGTTCAACATAATACTACCTTCAAGAAGAAGGGTAGAGGAAAGATAAAAAGAGGGATGTCTGCTTTACTTGTGGTTCATAGGAACATTGGGAAAATAAGTGCCCAAACAAGTACAAGAAGCCAGGACAGGACTCCAGGTCTGTCAATGTCACTCTGAGCAACAATGATGGGGCATCTGGGTATGGTAATCTTGTTGGGGAACGTAGATCATGGTGATGCATAGAAACGAGAGGGGAGAGTGTCGTCCACGTACCCTCGTAGACCATAAGCCGAAGCGTTAGCACAACGCGGTTGATGTAGTCGTACATCTTCATGATCCGACCGATCCAAGTAACGAACGTACGGCACCTCCGAGTTCAGCACACGTTCAGCTCGATGACGTCCCACGAACTCCGATCCAGTGGAGCTTTGCGGGAGAGTTCCATCAGCACGAAGGCGTGATGACGGTGTTGATGATGCTACCGACGCAGGGCTTCGCCTAAGCACCGCTATGATATTACCGAGGTGGAATATGGTGGAGGGGGGAACCACACACGGCTGGGAGAGATCAACAGATCAACTTGTGTGTCTAGAGGTGCCCCCCTGCCCCCGTATATAAAGGAGCAAGGGGGGAGGCGGCCGGCCAGGAGGAGGGCGCGCCAAGGGGGGAGTCCTACTCCCACCGGAAGTAGGACTCCTCCTTTCCTTGTAGGAGTAGGAGAAGGGAAGCAAGGGAGAGAGGAGGAGAAGGAAAAAGGGGGGCACCGCCCCCCCCCCCCTCCTTGTCCACTTCGGACTAGAGGGGGAGGGGGCTGCCCTGGCCGCCTGATGGAGTCACGTACCTAGGGTAGGGTCACAGACCTGATCTAAGTACCCTGCCCAAGGACACCCTTAGAAGAGATCACCTTCCAGTCGACCTACAAGGGACTCACTCGACTGACTTGAGGGACTCGACCATGAAGACTCACTCGACCACCAGAAGGTCAAGAGGCACTCTGCACTGCAACGGTCTGTAATTAAGTAGACTTTATGATAGTAAAGACACTTTATGTGGGGCGTTACCAGTAACGCCCCGGACTTAATGTACCTTAAACCCTTCATTACGTGGGTTGGCTGGGGTCCTGGCGCACTCTATATAAGCCACCCCCCTCCACAGGCAGAAGGGTTCGGCACCTTGTAATCCATATACGCATAATCCACTTGACCGCCTCCGGGCTCCGAGACGTAGGGCTTTTACTTCCTCCGAGAAGGGCCTGAACTCGTACATCTCTTGTGCTTACAACCTCTCCATAGCTAGGTCCTTGCCTCTCCATACCTACCCCCCACTCTACTGTCAGACTTAGATCCACGACAGTGAGTGTTGAGTCGATGCGAGATGTGGCGAGCTTCAGCCTTGCAAGATAGTCCACGACAGCTGCAACACGGGACTCCAGTCGGAAAACATTCATGGCAACTTCGTCGTTCACCGGAGAATTGACAGGGTCAAGGTTTGGTTCCAGCCAGCTAGTCTCTTCTTCAAAGTCTTGACAAAATTCTGCAAGGGCGATCACCGAGTCAAGGCAATGGTCGAATGGAAAAATCACAGTTGAAAATGATTGTTGAGCATAAAGGTTTACCTTCAAGCATAAGGAACAGCTTCTTGGCAAGACCACTCAGGAAGGCCTCCAGATCATTTTTTTTCTCAAGAGCAGCTTTCAGATTGGTATTTTCTTGTTCAAGCTTGGTGACTGAAGCTAACTTCTCGTCGGCAAGCTTGATCTTCTCAGCTAGTTCAAGGTCTTTTTTCTGTTGGGCCTCCTTCACCTTACCTGCAAGTTACAGCAAGATCAGATTTTGAAACAAGTAAAGGGAAAAAGCAGTCGTCGAGATCTCACCAAACATACCTTTGGTCTCCTCCTTTGCCTTCGTCAGATTCTCCTGAGCCAGCTTCAAATCCAGCTCGAGCTGAATGTGTTTGTTTTCCAGCTCAGTGTAGCGAGCCGCAAGGTCACAGGATCTCTGCGAAGAATCAGTCGACTAAATGTCCAAGATAATTCACTTCCGAGTGAAAAACGAAAAATCATGTGTTTCTAAGACTACAGTCGAATACAAGCATTCGACCGTAGTCTCGAGGACTACACCCAGTGGGTGCACTCAGCGTGCCGCCACTAATCCTATTGAAGACAAAGTCGACCAGTCGACCTCAAAAAAAACAAGATGTATTCTTTAAGACTGTAATCGACTGCAAGCAGTCGACCACAGTCTCGGGGACTACACCCAGTGGGTGCACTCAGTGTGCCCCCACCGGTTTGCGAAATCCAGTCACCATAGTCGAATGACGGAAAGACTGAACTTATAAAGCCTAAGGCCGACTGCCAGCAGTCGACCTTAGCCTTGGGGACTACACCCAGCGGGTGCACTCAGCGTGCCCCCGCTATCATGGAGTTTAAATCGACACACCCACTGGGTGATTACTATAAATTCTGGAAAGAAAACAAGCGGTGGTCGACTGACCTGAACATTGCTTTGAAGGGCGGAACTGGCGTCGTAAGCTGCCTGGCTCGCATCCCGAATGGTCTTCAACTGCTCCATCATGATCCCTGCCTGGCGTATCGCCTCCTTCGCGGCGCCAGCTTGGTCCTCTGGGACATGGTGCGTCGTGAAGAGGGAGGGCTGCAGAGCACTCGTCAGTGGATCTGCGAAGGACACAATGTGTCGAGTGGTGTTCTCCTCCTCCGCGACCAGAGTCTCAGGCACCGTCACATCCTGGGACACCCTGCCGGCAGACGCTTTCCTACTCCTTCTGGGCTTCAGCGGTTCCTCATCTTCATCATCATCAGGGAGAGTGATAACAACATTGGATGGAGCTACAGAAAAGAATCAGAATTAGAGATCATGAGTCAGTCGACTAGAAACGGTGTTAAGAGTATAGTACCAGGTTTTGAGGTTGCTGCGTCCTCCATCTCATGGTCGTCAGCCCGGGCTGAGGTCTCAGAAGTAGCAGTACTGCAACTCCAAAGAGTCAGTCGACTAACTCCAGCGCCAACCAGAGATAATGTTCGCACAAAACAAGAAGACTCAAGCAGCATGATTACCCTGATATGGTGGGGATGGACACCTTCATCTTCGGCAGGAGCTTGGTCGGCTTTGATAGGGCCGCCCTGGGCTGCTTCGACGCCTTTTTAGTCGGCGCCGGAGAGGTGGTCCGAGGGCGCTTGGTCGACTGTGTAACAGTCGCAACCCCCTTGCCACGTTCAGTCGCAGGGTCATGGACAAGTTTCGACCGCCTTTCCGAGCGCGGTGGTGCGACCTCCTCCTCCTCCTCTTCCTCGTCCTCATCGTCATCATCATCATCGTCATCATCATCATCGTCATCATCATTGGCGTCCGAGTCCCACTCCTCCTCCTGGCTCTCGCCCCCGCTTGCTTCTCCCTCCTCGGTCGGAGCCTGTGCTCCGTTGGGCATCGAGTACAGCTTAGTGAGGGCCTGATAGACATCAAGACAAAGATCAGTCGACCGATCGGCAGAGAAAACAGAAATAAATGTGACGAGAATACAATGGGAAGTGGAGCAGACATACCTTGTTTGGATCACTGTGGCAGTCGAGTGGAGGAATCCTTCTGGCTCCGCGAGGGTTATCCTTGTTCCCAGTAACAGCGGCCATCCACCTTTCCAGAGTGGCATCGTCGACTGCTTCTGGATTGACCCAAGTCACATCCTCAGTCCCGCAGTACAACCACATGCAATGGCTCCGGAACTGAAGAGGCTGGATACGACGCCTAAGAAAAACCTCCAGGAGATCCATACCCGTCACTCCCTCCCGAACCAACTGAACTACACGCTCCATCAGCATCTTCACGTCAGCTTTCTCCTCCGGAATCACCTTTAGAGAGGAGGTCTTGTTCACTCGGCCCATGGTGAACTGAGGGAGTCCACTCGACTGCCCCGGCATCGACTGATCCTGGCAGTAGAACCAGGTCGACTGCCAGCCTCTGACTGACTCGGGAAATGTCATGGCTGGGAAGGTGCTCTTGTTCCTCACCTGGATCCCCAGACCCCCACACATTTGGACAACTCGGGTTTTTTCATCGCATGGGCTCGCCTTCTTCACGGTCTGAGAGAGACACGTGAATATGTGCTTGAACAAACCCCAATGTGGTCGACAACCAAGGAAACTCTCACACATGGACACAAACGCGGCAAGATAGGCGATAGAATTCGGGGTGAAGTGGTGGAGTTGCGCTCCAAATAAGTTCAAGAAACCACGGAAGAAAATGCTCGGCGGCAAAGAAAATCCGCGGTCGACATGGGTAGCCAGAAGCACGCACTCACCCTCTTCCGGCTGGGGCTGCCACTCTTTCCCCGGAAGCCTCGCAGCTCCATGAGGGATCAGGCCCTCGTTGGCCATGTCGAGGAGATCCTTCTCCGTGATGGTCGACTGGATCCAATCTCCCTGGACCCAGCCTTTCGGCAGGCGAGATCTAGACGAAGACCCGCCACGACTGGTGGATCTCCCCTTCGCCTTCTCCGTCGCCGACGCCTTCTTCGCGCGTTCCAACGCCGCCGTCTTCTCCTTGACCATGGCTGCCGGCGGGACGCGCGAGGAGAAGTTGTGAGGAGGCGAGAGCGAGCGCGTTGGGCGGAGACGAAGGGAACAGAGGGAGAATGCTGAGGCACTGTTCAAAAAACCCTTGCCGGGCGCATTTATAAGATCCCTTCCGAGTGGATGACAGGTGGGCCCGGTCGATCTAATCATATCTTGAACAGTTACGCGGACACGATATGTGGCGAAAAAAGTGGCGCGGGGATCGAGGCGTCTATGCCCTGTCCCGTCCGAACACCGCGGTCCGCCCCACTTCGCGCGCTTCCCCAAATTTCGCATCCCGCGGAATCCGCGAACGGCAGATCGGTCTGCCAAACGCGGGATTCCCTGCGATCCGTCGCTCGGAAATCGGCGAAGTCCAAAAGATCACTCGACGAAGGAAAAGAATGGATCAAGTCGACTGAAGAAAAGTTGCTCATTATCAACAAAGAGATTTTTTGGTTCAAAACAACGCACGACCAGTATGCGAAGACTAATCAGAAACAGCATCAACTCCTTCATCACTCAAGCCTCAATCCATTCGGGGGCTAATGATGGAGTCACGTACCTAGGGTAGGGTCACAGACCTGATCTAAGTACCCTACCCAAGGACACCCTTAGAAGAGATCACCTTCCAGTCGACCTACGAGGGACTCACTCGACTGACTTGAGGGACTCGACCATGAAGACTCACTCGACCACCAGAAGGTCAAGAGGCACTCTGCACTGCAACGGTCTATAATTAAGTAGACTTTATGATAGTAAAGACACTTTATGTGGGGCGTTACCAGTAACGCCCCGGACTTAATGTACCTTAAACCCTTCATTATGTGGGTTGGCTGGGGTCCTGGCGCACTCTATATAAGCCACCCCCCTCCACAGGCAGAAGGGTTCGGCACCTTGTAATCCATATACGCATAATCCACTCGACCGCCTCCGGGCTCCGAGACGTAGGGCTTTTACTTCCTCCGAGAAGGGCCTGAACTCGTACATCTCTTGTGCTTACAACCTCTCCATAGCTATGACCTTGCCTCTCCATACCTACCCCCACTCTACTGTTAGACTTAGATCCACGACACCGCCCCTCCTCTTCTCCCACCAAGGCCCATTAGGACCAATATACTCCCCGGGGGGTTCCGGTAACCCCCCGGTACTCCGGTAAATGTCTGAAACCTCCCGAAACACTTCCGTGTCCGAACATAGTCGTCCAATATATCGATCTTTACGTCTCGACCATTTCAAGACTCCTCATCATGTCCGTGATCATATCCGAGACTCCGAACTACCTTCGGTACATCAAAACACAAAAACTCATAATACCGATCGTCATCGAACTTTAAGCGTGCGGACCCTACGGGTTCGAGAACTATGTAGACATGACCAAGACACGTCTCCGGCCAATAACCAATAGAGGAACCTGGATGCTCATATTGGTTCCCACATATTCTACAAAGATCTTTATCGGTCAAACCGCATAACTACATACGTTGTTCCCTTTGTCATCGGTATGTTACTTGCCTGAGATTCGATCGTCGGTATCTCAATACCTAGTTCAATCTCGTTACCGGCAAGTCTCTTTACGCGTTATGTAATGCATCATCCCACAACTAACTCATTACACTACAAAAAATACACTTCCGTGATGATACGTGTCTGTCATAGTAGGTCGCATTTTCTATCATGCATGTACATCCATGACGATTTTATGACCGTATCAAGATAGTCATACATGTGTTGTCATAGAAGTGTTCCATGACATTACCAAAATTATCATCACGGGAGTGTCCACTTCCATGTAGATAAATCGCGCGTCACAGAAGTGCTTTCGTCAAGGGTGACCGACACGTGGCATCCACCATAACGGAATGCTATTAAGCTATCGGGTCCTGTTTTGGATCCGATAACCCATTAACAACCCCAACCAATGGGGATTTTCCACGTGTAAAATCATCATCAGCTGGAGGAAACACGTGCCGGCTAATCGTTGGGACAGATGTCATCCACTCATTGGACGCAAGGCGCCTATGATACGTCGACACATGGCACGGCCCAACAGAGGCCCATTCCTGTGAAAAGGCCGGCCTGTTTGACTTGGTCAAAAGGTGGCAGGCCGGCCCACGAAAAGCCTGTTAACAGCTTGTCCACATATAGCCCATTTACAACCCGCTAACCCAGGGCCCGTTACGCCCTATCCGAATTAGGCCCAGTAGCATCATCTGGGCCGTCCAATATGATTCCAGCCCGTTTTAACTTCCGGCCCATGTGTGGCCCATGACTTCTTTCGGCCCATATGAGGCCCTTCGTAACTCTTGGCCCATTTATTCTTGGGCTCATTTGCAGCATTCGATTACTTACGACCCGTTACTATCATTTTTTGCTTGTGGGCCAAATTCAGTCTGTTGTAACAGTCAGCCCGTTTGTGGACTATTAATATGTTCGGCCGTTTTCATGTCAAAAAACCCGTTGGGCTGTTTTCATACAGTTAGCAAATACAGCCCATTAACGACCCGTTATGGTCCATGAATAGTATGGCCCATGATTGGCAAAATGATGATACGCCCCGTAGAAGGCCCATGGATCCTATGGCCCGTAGAAGGCCCATGGACCCTACGGCCCGTAGAAGGCCCATGGATCCTACGGCCCATACAGAAGGCCAATGGATCCTACGCCCGTAGAAGGCCCATGGATCATACGGCCCGCAGGAGGCCCATGGTTACAATAGTCTATGTGCTACCATGATTATTTTGGCCTAGTTACCAAAAATAGGCTATTGTGGCCACTAGAAAAACACAGAAAAAGAACTGCAGTGACTAGAAGCAAACAACTAAACAAGACAATGAGGAAATAAGTAAGCAAGCAATCAATGCTAGCCTATTACCGCTATTACACATATTACATCAATTGGGCATCAAAGTTCGCCACCAGTGCAAATATAGGGTACAAAGCAGCATATTACATACACTGGCCGTCAAAATTGGCCACCAGTGCAAATAAACATGGCAGAAAAACAAGAGCATAAATGAAACAACTTCAGAAGAGCTCAAGAAACATTATCCTGGGTATCCACCTTGCTGGCAATAAGCTTAGCAAGCTTATTAGCTTTGTCCTGTTTGGCGCTAAAATCCTCCAACGCTTGATGTTGCACCAGAAAGTATGCATCTGAATGCTCCAGGGACTTCCGCAGTCCTTCCGCTTCTTGTTGCAGCACAGCTGATCGATGTCTTTCAGCTTGTAGTTGAGACTCAAGAAACCGAATTGATTCAGATAGTGAGTTTGAATAGCTTGTGCAAGCGGTAGTGGCCAGTAACTCGAACACTAAACCAAGACAGGACTTTGGGGTTGTCTCACTATCTTCAAGATAGTCTTCCTTGGTTATTTTATCAGCTTTGTTGGGGACCAACAAGGATGTGTCACTATCCTGAACCTTATCTGCATTACTTCCTTTACCATTGGTTAACAAGGCACTCTTCCCCAATATTCTGTCAGCATTCTAAAATAAGAAACAAGCAGACACATAACAGGTTTAGCGTGTACTACCAATTCTTCTATTGCCAAGTACTAGTACATAATAAAAGCATCAAACAAACATATATCTATGTCCTATGGTCACTGCATTGTCTTGCCAAATCAAAATAGAGACACGGTTCAAATCATATCAGTTCAAGACAAAGCAGCAGTGAAAGAATACAAAGCATGGGAAACTACATGGCACAACAAGATTTCAGATGGGTACCACGGGTCTACATGTACAACAACACTATTGGCTCTGTTGTGATGCTAGTAATATGCATGATATGAGAAATCAACTGTATACACAATTGAAATTGAAATCAACAGAGCTATTGATAAGAGAAAACCTGTTAAAGAAACATGCATGAACTTACCTGTTGTCCCATTGGAGTTTCGATTGCATCCTTCAATTTAAAAATAAGTTTGTATGAGTAAATACAGTGATACAAGAGCAAAGAAGTATGCACGATAGCAATCATAGTGTCAGGACCCCGACTCAATGCCACATCGATCTAGCATGTAACACCTCATATCACTTTGCGGCCTCACGCACGGTATTCCACGGGTGTCGCCTTACCTTAGCCCGGGACCGTTTGCGCCTTTTGGCACACGTATATGACAGTGTCGCTAGCATCCATATGATAAAGAGCCCGGGCTGACATGGCTAGTCGTAAACCCAAAGTGGCACAGACTTACAGGGACATGCATCCATGACCCAGCATCGAACGTGTCGGTCATCAGCGAGTGAAATCAGGCTGTAGCACTGGGCTAGCAGGACTCCGGTAAACCGGGCTATAGCGGGCTAACAGGACTTCGGTATTCATCGCGTGACATTTCCCCGAAGGGACAGACACAGGAACGAAGAAGGACACATGCCGGCCAGCCTAAGTGTTCCGGAGCAGTAGCAAGCTACCATGGCTCGGTGGAAACACTAGGAGACATTTCCCCGTAAGAGAGGCTACTAAAGATAAACAACTAGATGGTCAGATCCCACACATACCAAGCATTTCAATAACATACACACAATATGCTCGATATGTGCAATACAACATGGCATCACAAAATGACTCTACGACTCAAGTAGTTTATTCAATAGGCTCCGAGGAGCGAGATATCACAAACATGGGTCTCATGACCCAACAATCAGAGCATACAAGTCAAAGCACAAGCGGAAGCTATCATGTCTGAGTACAGACATCTATAAATGAAAAAGGCTGAGAAGCCTGACTATCTACCAGATCCTGCCAAGGGCACAAGATCGTAGCTGAGGTATCAAGCTAAACGTCGAAGTCCACGCGGAACTACTAGCGAGACCGAAGTCTCTCTGCAAAAACATAAATAGGCAAACGTGAGTACAAATGTACCCAGCAAGACTTACATCAGAACTAACTACATATGCTTCATTATCAACAAAGGGGATGGTGGGGTTTAACTGCAGCAAGCCAGCTTTGACTCGGTGGCTATCCTGAACTACGACTGCAAGTAACTATTTTGAGGTGGCGCACACGAGTCCACATATTCACCATATCAATACACCACTATGGATCCGCTCCCGTCTCCCTACGAGAACGCCATCCATAGCACTCACGCTTATCTTGCGTATTTTAGAGTATCCACTTTCACTTGTCTATGAACTGATATAAGCAACCCAGAAGTCCTTTTCCGCGGACACGGCTATTCGAATAGATGATGATAACCCTGCAGGGGTGTACTTCTTCATACATGTTTCCACCACTTAGCGTCTGCACACGACATGTGCTCGGCAGACTTCAAGCGAAAGCCGACGTGGGTGTAGACCACGACCTACCTAAACACTCAAGTCTCTAGTCCAGGTTTATCGCCTATTCGGGTTCCATCCATGAGGAGATCCGGCCGGAGTTTCGCTCACAGCCCCAAACGATGTGAACAGGGTTCCCGAGATACCAAACGGGCATCCGGTACACCGTGCCACGTACCTACCGCATCACAGCCCACCCCTACGGTCAGCACTGTCCACGGCCTCCAGTAAGCTACAAACACCAGAAACTACTTGCAACTCCTGGACAGAGGACAAGGGTGAATAAGAAGTCGAGCGGGGTCATATTTCAGGGCCCAATGTATGGTAGTAACTGAATCATGGATCACAAACACAGAACTCAGTTCCTGAGGACGGCTGCAATGAGACAACCCACCATGTACTCCTACATGGCCTCTCACCGCTACCTTTACCAAATCGTGTTCACCACTTAGCTCACACACAGTAGGACATGTTCACACACCTCTGATTCATCCCTGATGAATCAGACCTGACTCAACTCTAAGCAGTAGCAGGCATGACAAACAAGCATGAATGAGTAGGCACAACAGGGTTCAAACAACTCCTACTCATGCTAGTGGGTTTCATCTATTTACTGTGGCAATGACAGGTCATGCAAAGGGTAAAGGGGTTCAGCTACCGCAGCAAGTAACAGATGAATCGATGTTGTCCTAATGCAGTAAAGGAGAGCAGGAGCGAGAGAGTAGGATTGTATCGGAATGAACAAGGGGGTTTTGCTTGCCTGGCACTTCTGAAGATAACATTGAGTCTTCATCAGTGTCAACGATCACATCATCGGTATCACGTCTATCGAGAGGGGACAAATACCGGCAACACAGAAGGGAACACAATCAATGCAATGCACAATATGATGCATGATCATGACATGGCAATATGAATGTGTTTTGAGCTAATGCAACTAGCAACAGATTAAATGAAGTTGGTTTGAATACAAGATTCAAATTCAAACTCCATATGTGATTATTTAAATGTCATTCACTTCATTTGCTCTAAACAGTAGTGATAAGTTGTTCTAACATGCATGAAAATGGTACAGATGGATTCCTTGAATTTTTCTGATAATTTTTCATATATAAATTATTTAATTTGGAGTTACGGTTAATTTTCTATGATTTATTGAAGTTTTAGGCATTTTCTGGAATTTCAGAGTTAAATTAAATCCAGAAAATGAGTTATGACATCAGCACTGCGTCATGCTTGCATCAGCAAGTCAACAGGGCTGCCCCGGGTCAAACCTGACGTGTGGGGTCCACACGTCAGTGACACATGGACTAATCCCGCGTTGACCCGGGCTTTGACCCACTACGGGGCCCACTGTCAGTGGCTGTGGGGGGTGTTTAGGGCGTCATTAGTGCTAATTAGGCGTGCCACGTCGACTTCGCCGGAGTTCGGCCGGCGACGACCAAAACTGCGGCGGGAGCTCGCCGGACTTGAGCTACAGGCGGCGGCTGGACTCGCGGAGACCACCGGGGCGTAGCCCGTGCTCTTCCGCATCCAACGGAGCAGGAAGGAGCGGACGGGGTGCGCTGTACTCGCCGGAGTCGAGCTCGCGGCGGCGGCCGGAGCTCGGGCAACAGCGGAGATGGCGCTATGGTGCATGGGAGGAGGGGCTGGTGGGCGCTACGGGCTCCTGGGAGTTCTCTGAGCACAGCGGTGTGCTCGGATTCGAGCTGTGGTGGCTCTAGCCACGCCGGCGATGAGGCGCGGCGGCGGCGAGCTTCGGGCACGGCAGCGCTAGCGCTAGGGAGCGTGCGGAGCGACGGGAAAAAGGGGCGAACGGCAGAGGAGCTCACCGCGGTTCCGCAGGGTTGGTCAGTGGGCTCGGGGATGTCCTGTCGGCGGCGAGCTTCGGTGGCCGGCGACGGAACGGCGATGGTGGCGGCGTTGCGGGGCTTCCGGAGGGCCGTGGGTCGGTGGGGAGGAAGGAGGGGGTCGAGGCGGAGCTCGCAAGCACAGCGAGGGGTCGAGGGGGAGACGGTGGCTGCGGTGGTGCTCGTCGGTGGCGGCGGGCGCATTCGGTGAGCGAGAGGGAGAGGTGAACAGGGGGGGAAGAGGGGCACGGGGAGAGGGGAGCGGTGCAGGGGGTGCGTGGCGTCATCCGGGGCGTCGCTGGGGAGGCCAGGGAGGAAGCAGGAGGTGCCTAGGGGGGGGGAAGCAGGAGGTGGCCGGGGCAGCGTCGGCGAGCGCCACGCCTCGCCTCTGCTCGTCCTCCTGGCAGAGGAGGAAGAGGACAAAGGAGGAGGAGGTGGGCTGGGCCGGCTGGGGGAGCTGGGCCGGCTCTGGTGGGCTGCACGGTGAGGCCAGGTAAGCTCTGTTCTTTTTATTTTTTCCTGTTATGTTTGTTTTATTTAATATCTTTTGCCACTGTTTTCAATTCCAAAATAATTTCATACAGTGCCAAAACATTCTGAAATATTTTATGTTACCTCTCTGGACTATTCCAAAAGTACATAAAACATTTCAAAGCATTTGAAAATATATTCATTATATATTATGAATATATCCCCAAATTCAAATAGATTATTGATTTAAATTCAGAGACCAAATAATGCCTTAAAAATATTCCAGAATTTTGGTTTGATATATAACTCTTGCCAAAATTCACAAAACTATTTTTAGGGCATTTTGGATTCACAGAATGCAATTTAAAGGGTGCTTGCCCTTCTTTTAATTAGGGTTTTGAGGCTTCTGAATTCCTCAGTTCAAATTTCATTTGAATTTGAACATGATGCAGCAACCAAGCTAGTCCATGGCCAGGGTAAAGCTAGGGATGTGACAACTCACCCCCACTAAATAAGAATCTCGTCTCGAGATTCAAGCGTAGGGTAGAATGAAGGGGAAACGCAAACTAGTATAATCTTCACGATCCAGGTTGCACTTCATAGGAACGTTGATTCGATCACCATCATCGTCTTGAAGTCTTGCTCTGAGAATTCCTGTCGACATGACATGGAGGGAAGAAGGAGACTCTAGAAGGGTCGATCTTCTCGAAGATCGAACAACTCACGGAATGAGACATAACAATATCTCTCGAGCTGAGAGATGAAGCACTCCTCTAGAGGGATGGAGTGGATCAGATGACGAGGGTTCACTAGGTAGACCACAATTTCACGCTTAAGAGGGTGGCAAACGATTGTCAACGTAGCGAGGGGTTGAGTTGCCATGATACCACGACGAAATATCCTGGAGGAGGGTGATTCGTAGATTATTATCTTAAGTGGCAAAAAGAATTACTTTTGATTCAGAGATCATTGGAACTCTTTATACCAGCCTAAGGTAATCACAAGCGATCATTTGGAGGGGGTCGGTAGAATGGCATACTCGGACTTGGATGATGTGGATTACCTTGTTGAAGACAACGTAATGGATGAATTTGCTTATCACCGGAGATGGAAGAGACCCGTGCTAGAATGGCACATTGGCGGTGCAAGATGGGAACAAAATGCAAATGCTGGGAATGATTCTGGTAACTGGGGAAGAACCCAACAATAGAGAGTGAATTCACTGTTGGAGTGGTTATAGCATAACCGAGGAAATCTGGGGCAATCCCAGCTAGTGCCGATGATAAGATGTAGCGCTTGTGCGTGCTCTCAAGAACTTGAGCATTTCCACAATCATCAAAGTTTTACCAACATCCGTGCCAAAAATCCTGGCAACACAACTTACTACCATGATGAATGACGATGGACGATGCAGATGCATAGGAAGATAACATCAACTCAGATTTCACCCTAGCGAGGCCAAGGAAACAAAATCTGGATGATCGACCGAGAGACATTTAGCACTCCGCTTCTAATGTTCTCCTTGATGTGCTAGTGTAACCCATTCATAGATATGGTTTGATATCTAAAACATCAAGTAAAAGGTCGGACTTCGGGAACACAAAAATCATAAGGCACAACTAGGAAGTAAATCCTACGAAGTCCTTATGGGAAGGTGGCCAACTGCTTCAATCAAGATACCACAATAATAGGTCCTTCGGCTGGGTGGTGCTGGCCACGACATCCACTTTACCGGTTATCGAGGGACCAATATTATAGTTCTTGGGAAATGTTCCAAACCATCATATCTGCCTGAGATTCAGATCTGGTTGGTGTCAGGATATTCCAGACTCATCGAGTCTAGGAAGAAAATGAAAGTTTGCAACACAAATCGACGAGATGACGTTGCGGGATTCTCGGGAGATGAACTACGATAGCAAGCTCCAAAACATGAGCTGGTTCTGCTACAAACATGTGAATATGTTGTCCAAGACAAGCATGATCACAAGGTAGTCTTATAATAAAACACTACCGAGTTCAGGAGGGGGAACCATCATTAATGACATCGAAGTCTCCACGCGTGGAAGTCCAAAGAGTTCACCTTGGACAGACTCCTTTATCTTTGAACAACTCAATCAGTGGCTTGGTGTGCTAGGATATACATATAGAATGGAGGTTGCAAATCTCCAGACCACAGAATACTTCGCACGTATGCATGACTGACTTGGGATGATTCCAGAGGAAGCAAAACTAACTTTCTCAAATTCACGGCGGCATCTTTCACCAAATGCACGTATATAAAAGGAAGTCACTCCTTTCATCAACAAATACTTCATGAGCTAGCATGAAGAAAATGCTTTCAAAAGTTTCCAACACTAGCTTAATGTCCAACAAAATTATGGAGGAGATAAGGATGTTGTCAATGGGCTCAACAACAATTCATCTGGGTTTCCTTTTAAAAGGAATTCCATAGTTAAGTGAACAAGTGATAGCATTGGTCAGGCCAAAGATGTAATGGTGTATGCTCGAGGGATCAACCACGAACAAGACAACATTACGAGCATCATTGGTATTGATTTGATTTGACGATAGCCCACACTCAAATCAAAGGATTGATAAGGCAATAGGTCCAGCAACTGATCACAGGGACCAACCGATGAAGATATCATCTTTCTTCAACACACACTACACAAGAATATCCCTTTGGAACGAACTAAGTCAGGCAAGCTTTTACCTTCCAACTCTCCAAGTTGTTGTCTAGCTTAACCAACTAGCTCAGGGATATCCATCACAGATTCTTGGAGAAAGGGTGGTTTACAATAAACCAACTTGATCACGAGCTCAACATAGCGGTCAGGTGACAACCTGGTAGTACTTCCGAGAAGATCTTCGGAAAATCACGAACCACCGATATGTTACTAAGCTCGAGAACAATCTTGCTTTTCGGGGCAAGATGATATGATCAAGTGAGCGAGGGCTTGACAAGATCCTAATTCATCAATCGAAGGGTGCACCGAAATAAGGACTAGGTAGCACGATCAGTCTTAGAAGGATGATTCAAAAACCAACATACTAAGAATGAAATTATTATCCTTTAACTACCAAGCAACGAGGTTGCTGGGAGTATTGATCTCACACATCACAACTCATTTGTCGGTATTCCGGTTGCATCAACACGAGGGCCGAGGAATGACTAATGATGGTGAGAAGTATCACTGTACCAAGAGTTCATAGGATGGTGTGCAATTCCTATAACAATCTCGATATAGAATAAGGTAATACTCCAAGGTAGAACAGAACCAAAAGCTGGATTAGCAATTAGATCTGCGGAGCACAACTTCTTTGACCCAATCCTGGATATGGAAGAGGTACTGGAGTTTGTTTCTCCAAGTCATTCAGGACAGAATGGCTTGACGGACCACAAGAGTAATAGGCATTGATAAACGAACGCACACATACTCTTGACTATCAATTGATAGACGAGGGTCAGAATGCAACTACGGAGAACAACTCAAAGGAACATATAATTTTCTGAGTTGTGGATGCATAGATTAGTATGTCGAACCAAGTTCAACATATTTCTTCCGGATAACCCATGCAGAAAGGTAGAACTGGCAGAGTCACGATTTATGAATGGAGAACTCCTCAAGAGTACTCTAATTGTGATCTTTTGATCCAATAAACATCTGCCATAAGCGGTTCATAGTATTTGGAAGAAGGAAATACCACGGACTTTAAGGACTATCGCAAAGGTTACTAATATCCTAAAGGAACTAGCAAACACTATCAACATGAAGTAAGTAGAGTGAATCTCGGGTTCAAAGCCCAAGGAATAGAATACCTACTACTAAGTGGCATCACGGGATGCTTTCGAGAATAAAAGCCAGAATCATCACACTGGGGATCACAAAACATTGCTAGATTACTAGGTGACTCCCTTAAACACCTAGGGCCATAATAGTAACTCCAACATAATGTCAAGGCAATGGAATACCTCAACTCAACAATTAGTGTAATTGAGCAGGCTTAAAGGAGCATCGAAACCAGAGGAAAAGGATTTTGCAATTGCATCAGACTATTTAGAAACCTGGAATGACTCGGACAGCATAACGGCTGTAAATGCTCAGAAGAGATTTGAGACATTCACAAAAATGGTGGCATAACCACTCAGAGGCACAATATCAAGGTTTCGAGATCAATAATTAACATACAGAGGTAGAAATGAACTGAGGCTTAATCCAACAATCTTATAAGTCTACGGATTAGTAACACGTGATCCTGATGGAAAGAAGAGATAGCCTAGTTCTTAATCCCCGTAGAAGAGAAGATGATGACTCAGATCAGAAGGCCATGAGGTATAAGGAGTAAAAAGAGCCTTACGTTCCATCCCACGATCAATTCCCTTATATAACTAAAGAATTTCTAGACTCAACTTCGACCAGTTTGGCTTGGTAATCCTACAGGCAGTCAAGCTCTGATACCAACGCTGTCAGGACCCCGACTCAATGCCACATCGATCTAGCATGTAACACCTCATATCACTTTGCGGCCTCACGCACGGTATTCCACGGGTGTCACCTTACCTTAGCCCGGGACCGTTTGCGCCTTTTGGCACACGTATATGACAGTGTCGCTAGCATCCATATGATAAAGAGCCCGGGCTAACATGGCTAGTCGTAAACCCAAAGTGGCACAGACTTACAGGGACAGGCATCCATGACCCAGCATCGAACGTGTCGGTCATCAGCGAGTGAAATCCAGGCTGTAGCACTGGGCTAGCAGGACTCCGGTGAACCGGGCTGTAGCGGGCTAACAGGACTCCGGTATTCATCGCGTGACATTTCCCCGAAGGGACAGACACAGGAACGAAGAAGGACACATGCCGGCCAGCCTAAGTGTTCCGGAGCAGTAGCAAGCTACCATGGCTCGGTGGAAACACTAGGAGACATTTCCCCGTAAGAGAGGCTACTAAAGATAAACAACTAGATGGTCAGATCCCACACATACCAAGCATTTCAATAACATACACACAATATGCTCGATATGTGCAATACAACATGGCATCACAAAATGACTCTACGACTCAAGTAGTTTATTCAATAGGCTCCGAGGAGCGAGATATCACAAACATGGGTCTCATGACCCAACAATCAGAGCATACAAGTCAAAGCACAAGCGGAAGCTATCATGTCTGAGTACAGACATCTATAAATGAAAAAGGCTGAGAAGCCTGACTATCTACCAGATCCTGCCGAGGGCACAAGATCGTAGCTGAGGTATCAAGCTAAACGTCGAAGTCCACGCGGAACTACTAGCGAGACCGAAGTCTCTCTGCAAAAACATAAGTAGGCAAACGTGAGTACAAATGTACCCAGCAAGACTTACATCAGAACTAACTACATATGCTTCATTATCAACAAAGGGGATGGTGGGGTTTAACTGCAGCAAGCCAGCTTTGACTCGGTGGCTATCCTGAACTACGACTGCAAGTAACTCTTTTGAGGTGGCGCACACGAGTCCACATATTCACCATATCAATACACCACTATGGATCCGCTCCCGTCTCCCTACGAGAACGCCATCCATAGCACTCACGCTTATCTTGCGTATTTTAGAGTATCCACTTTCACTTGTCTATGAACTGATATAAGCAACCCAGAAGTCCTTTTCCGCGGACACGGCTATTCGAATAGATGATGATAACCCTGCAGGGGTGTACTTCTTCATACATGTTTCCACCACTTAGCGTCTGCACACGACATGTGCTCGGCAGACTTCAAGCGAAAGCCAACGTGGGTGTAGACCACGACCTACCTAAACACTCAAGTCTCTAGTCCAGGTTTATCGCCTATTCGGGTTCCATCCATGAGGAGATCCGGCCGGAGTTTCGCTCACAGCCCCAAACGATGTGAACAGGGTTCCCCAGATACCAAACGGGCATCCGGTACACCGTGCCACGTACCTACCGCATCACAGCCCACCCCTACGGTCAGCGCTGTCCACGGCCTCCAGTAAGCTACAAACACCAGAAACTACTTGCAACTCCTGGACAGAGGACAAGGGTGAATAAGAAGTCGAGCGGGGTCATATTTCAGGGCCCAATGTATGGTAGTAACTGAATCATGGATCACAAACACAGAACTCAGTTCCTGAGGACGGCTGCAATGAGACAACCCACCATGTACTCCTACATGGCCTCTCACCGCTACCTTTACCAAATCGTGTTCACCACTTAGCTCACACACAGTAGGACATGTTCACACACCTCTGATTCATCCCTGATGAATCAGACCTGACTCAACTCTAAGCAGTAGCAGGCATGACAAACAAGCATGAATGAGTAGGCACAACAGGGTTCAAACAACTCCTACTCATGCTAGTGGGTTTCATCTATTTACTGTGGCAATGACAGGTCATGCAAAGGATAAAGGGGTTCAGCTACCGCAGCAAGTAACAGATGAATCGATGTTGTCCTAATGCAGTAAAGGAGAGCAGGAGCGAGAGAGTAGGATTGTATCGGAATGAACAAGGGGGTTTTGCTTGCCTGGCACTTCTGAAGATAACATTGAGTCTTCATCAGTGTCAACGATCACATCATCGGTATCACGTCTATCGAGAGGGGACAAATACCGGCAACACAGAAGGAACACAATCAATGCAATGCACAATATGATGCATGATCATGACATGGCAATATGAATGTGTTTTGAGCTAATGCAACTAGCAACAGATTAAATGAAGTTGGTTTGAATACAAGATTCAAATTCAAACTCCATATGTGATTATTTAAATGTCATTCACTTCATTTGCTCTAAATAGTAGTGATAAGTTGTTCTAACATGCATGAAAATGGTACAGATGGATTCCTTGAATTTTTCTGATAATTTTTCATATATAAATTATTTAATTTGGAGTTACGGTTAATTTTCTATGATTTTATTGAAGTTTTAGGCATTTTCTGGAATTTCAGAGTTAAATTAAATCCAGAAAATGAGTTATGACATCAGCACTGCGTCATGCTTGCATCAGCAAGTCAACTGGGCTGCCCCGGGTCAAACCTGACGTGTGGGGTCCACACGTCAGTGACACAGGGACTAATCCCGCGTTGACCCGGGCTTTGACCCACTACGGGGCCCACTGTCAGTGGCTGTGGGGGGTGTTTAGGGCGTCATTAGTGCTAATTAGGCGTGCCACGTCGACTTCGCCGGAGTTCGGCCGGCGACGACCAAAACTGCGGCGGGAGCTCGCCGGACTTGAGCTACAGGCGGCGGCTGGACTCGCGGAGACCACCAGGGCGTAGCCCGTGCTCTTCCGCATCCAACGGAGCAGGAAGGAGCGGACGGGGTGCGCTGTACTCGCCGGAGTCGAGCTCGCGGCGGCGGCCGGAGCTCGGGCAACAGCGGAGATGGCGCTATGGTGCATGGGAGGAGGGGCTGGTGGGCGCTACGGGCTCCTGGGAGTTCTCTGAGCACAGCGGTGTGCTCGGATTCGAGCTGTGGTGGCTCTAGCCACGCCGGCGATGAGGCGCGGCGGCGGCGAGCTTCGGGCACGGCAGCGCTAGCGCTAGGGAGCGTGCGGAGCGACGGGAAAAAGGGGCGAACGGCAGAGGAGCTCACCGCGGTTCCGCAGGGTTGGTCAGTGGGCTCGGGGATGTCCTGTCGGCGGCGAGCTTCGGTGGCCGGCGACGGAACGGCGATGGTGGCGGCGTTGCGGGGCTTCCGGAGGGTCGTGGGTCGGTGGGGAGGAAGGAGGGGGTCGAGGCGGAGCTCGCAAGCACAGCGAGGGGTCGAGGGGGAGACGGTGGCTGCGGTGGTGCTCGTCGGTGCGGCGGCGCATTCGGTGAGCGAGAGGGAGAGGCGAACAGGGGGGAAGAGGGGCACGGGGAGAGGGGAGCGGTGCAGGGGGTGCGTGGCGTCATCCGGGGCGTCGCTGGGGAGGCCAGGGAGGAAGCAGGAGGTGGCTAGGGGGGGGGGAAGCAGGAGGTGGCCGGGGCAGCGTCGGCGAGCGCCACGCCTCGCCTCTGCTCGTCCTCCTGGCAGAGGAGGAAGAGGACAAAGGAGGAGGAGGTGGGCTGGGCCGGCTGGGGGAGCTGGGCCGGCTCTGGTGGGCTGCACGGTGAGGCCAGGTAAGCTCTGTTCTTTTTATTTTTTCCTGTTCTGTTTGTTTTATTTAATATCTTTTGCCACTGTTTTCAATTCCAAAATAATTTCATACAGTGCCAAAACATTCTGAAATATTTTATGTTACCTCTCTGGACTATTCCAAAAGTACATAAAACATTTCAAAGCATTTGAAAATATATTCATTATATATTATGAATATATCCCCAAATTCAAATAGATTATTGATTTAAATTCAGAGACCAAATAATGCCTTAAAAATATTCCAGAATTTTGGTTTGATATATAACTCTTGCCAAAATTCACAAAACTATTTTTAGGGCATTTTGGATTCACAGAATGCAATTTAAAGGGTGCTTGCCCTTATTTTAATTAGGGTTTTGAGGCTTCTGAATTCCTCAGTTCAAATTTCATTTGAATTTGAACATGATGCAGCAACCAAGCTAGTCCATGGCCAGGGTAAAGCTAGAGATGTGACACATAGTTAAAAAAGGCGCGCCTAGGCTCTAGGCGTTGGCAAAACACATTGCGCATAACATTGCTTAATCTGTGCATAACTGCGCATAAGCATGTGCTTTGGTCAGTAAAGCGCAAGGTGGTGGCAAAATGCACAATTAATGCCTAGCGCTTTTTTGAACTATGCTAGCAATGGAATCTTAAATTAGAACAGTTGTTCTTCAGGTTTAGGCACTTGTTCTACATGAACAGAGTACAGTAAGACGCAAGAATATAGTACTTAAAAATAGAAAATGAGCTCATGGATCTTACCACATTCTTGGTTCGGGACCAGTACAGAACAAGCCGTTCCCAGTCATTGTCCGGTAAATGTGTCTTAGGAGAACGTAAGGGAATTTGATGAGTTTCTTTGCCAGTGAAGTACGTTTTCTTTAGGTAATTTTGATACTACCACCAAGAATTCTTGAAGATAGCAGAGGTATTAGCACAGGTTACCTCATCCTGACTTTCCAAATCGGTCCTTCTCTATAGAGAAAAATGGGAAAATTTGCTGTATTATAACCATCATGGAGGTAGGATGTATGGGACAAAGCAAACTAATTGCCATGAATAACATTACTTACACATAACTCCTGGACAAACACCTGCAACTGGCATTTTCCTTCATCTTCAGTATAATATCTCCAAGATGGGAAGATACGCACATACTTAACAACATCAAATGCGATAGCTGCTAAACTACGACTAGCTGGTTGTGCTTCCTCCACAGGAATAGGCATACTAACTGGTGGAGTTGTGGTTCACCATGGTAGTACTGGCCCTCTAGGCACTGGAGCTGCCTTACTAACTGGTCTTGTTTGGGAGCTCTATGGTGGAGATGGTGTTGTGTCAACAGGAACTGGGTTAATACCTGCTGGGGTTGGGGTTAGATTGGTTGAAGCTGGTTCTCTGTCCATCGCAGTAGGGGTACAATCTGCGAGAGTTTGGGTTATGTGTGGTAGGGCTGGTTATTGTGCATGTACAACCGGGGTGCTATCTCCACCAAGAGGTATGATACGTCTCCAACGTATCTATAATTTTTGATTGTTCCATGCTATTATATTACCCCTTTTGGATGTTTATGGGCTTTATTTTACACATTTATATCATTTTTGGGACTAACCTACTAACCGGAGGCCCAACCCGTATTGCTTATTTTTTTTGCCTATTTCAATATTTCGAAGAAAAGGAATATCAAACGGAGTCCAAACGGAATGAAACCTTCGGGAGCGTGATTTTTGGAACGAACGTGATCCAGAGGACTCGGAGTGCAAGTCAAGAAGCAGCCGAGGCGGCCACGAGAGGGTAGGGTTCCCCCCCCACTATAGGGTGCGCCCCTGTCTCGTGGGCCCCTCGGGCGGCCACCGACGTACTTCTTCCTCATATATAAGCCTACGTACCCCGAAAACATCCAGGGAGCCAACGAAACACAATTTCCACCGCCGTAACCTTTTGTATCCGCGAGATCCCATCTTGGAGCCTTCGCCAGTGCTCCGCCGGAGGGGGAATCGACCATGGAGGGCTTCTACATCAACACCATAGCCCGTCCAATGAGTTGTGAGTAGTTTACCACAGACCTTTGGGTCCATAGTTATTAGCTAGATGGCTTCTTCTCTCTTTTTGGATCTCAATACAATGTTCTCCCCTCTCTTTTGGAGATCTATTCGATGTAAACTCTTTTTGCAGTGTGTTTGTCGAGATCCAATGAATTGTGAGTTTATGATCAAGTTTATCTATGAGAAATATTTGAATCTCCTCTGAATTCTTTTATGTATGATTGAGTTATCTTTGCAAGTCTCTTCGAATTATCAGTTTGGTTTGGCCTACTAGATTGATCTTTCTTGCCATGGGAGAAGTGCTTAGCTTTGGGTTCAATCTTGCGGTGTCCTTACCCAGTGACAGAAGGGGTTGCAAGGCACGTATTGTATTGTTGCCATCGAGGATAAAAAGATGGGGTTTATATCATATTGCATGAGTTTATCCCTCTACATCATGTCATCTTGCTTAAGGCGTTACTCTGTTCTTATGAACTTAATACTCTAGATGCAGGCAGGAGTCGGTCGATGTGTGGAGTAATAGTAGTAGATGCAGGCAGGAGTCGGTCTACTTGTTGCGGACGTGATGCCTATATACATGATCATGCCTAGATAATCTCATAATTATTCGCTTTTCTATCAATTGCTCGACAGTAATTTGTTCACCCACCGTAATACTTATGCTATCTTGAGAGAAGCCTCTAGTGAAACCTATGGCCCCCGGGTCTATCTCTTATCATATTTGCTTCCAATCTACTTTTATTTGCATCTTTACTTTTTGCATCTATATTATAAAATACCAAAAATATATTTATCTTATCATACTATCTCTATTAGATCTCACTTTCGCAAGTGGCCGTGAAGGGATTGACAACCCCTTTATTGCGTTGGTTGCGAGTTCTTTGTTTGTTTGTGTAGGTGCGTGGGACTTTTGAGGAGCCTCCTACTGGATTGATACCTTGGTTCTCAAAAACTGAGGGAAATACTTACGCTACTATTGCTGCATCACCCTTTCCTCTTCAAGGAAAACCAACGCAAGCTCAAGACGTAGCAAGAAGGATTTCTGGCGCCGTTGCCGGGGAGGTCTTCGCTCAAGTCAAGACATACCAAGTACCCATCACAAACCCATCTCCCTCGCATTTACATTATTTGCCATTTGCCTCTCATTTTCCTCTCCCCCACTTCACCCTTGCCGTTTTATTCGCCCTCTCTTTCCCAATCTCCTCTCTCTTTTCGCTTGCCTTTTTCTGTTTGCTTGTGTGTTGGATTACTTGTTGCCATGGCGCAAGATAATACCAAATTGTGTGATTTCTCGAATACCAATAATAATGATTTCCTTAGTACTCCGATTGCTCCTCTTAATGATGTTGAGTCTTGTGAAATCAATACTGCTTTGCTGAATCTTGTTATGAAAGATCAATTCGCCGGCCTTCCTAGTGAAGATGCCGCTACTCATCTAAACAACTTTGTTGATTTGTGTGATATGCAAAAGAAGAAAGATACGGATAACGATATTGTTAAATTGAAGTTATTTCCGTTTTCACTTAGAGATCGTGCTAAAGTTTGGTTTTCGTCTTTGCCTAAAAATAGTATTGATTCTTGGAACAAGTGCAAAGATGCTTTTATCTCTAAGTATTTTCCTCCCGCTAAGATCATCACTCTTAGGAACGATATTATGAATTTTAAACAACTTGATCATGAGCATGTTGCCCAATCTTGGGAAAGAATGAAATTGATGATTCGCAATTGCCCTACTCATGGTTTGAATTTATGGATGATCATACAAAAATTTTATGCCGGTTTGAACTTTGCTTCTAGAAATCTCTTAGATTCGGCCGCGGGAGGCACGTTTATGGAAATCACGTTAGGAGATGCTACAAAACTTCTTGATAATATTATGGCTAATTATTCTCAATGGCACACCGAAAGATCTTCTAGTAAAAAAGTGCATGCTATAGAAGAAATCAATGTTTTGAGTGGAAAGATGGATGAACTTATGAAATTGTTTGCTACTAAAAATACTCCTCTTGATCCCAATGATATGCCTTTGTCTACTTTGATTGAGAATAATAATGAATCTATGGATGTGAATTTTGTTGGTAGGAATAGTTTTGGAAACAATGCTTATAGAGGAAACTTTAATGCTAGACCGTTCCCTAGTAATTCCTCTAATAATTATGGAAATTCCTACAATAATTCTTATGGTAATTTTAATAAGATGCCCTCTGATTTTGAGAATAGTGTGAAAGAATTTATGATTTCTCAAAAGAATTTCAATGCCTTGCTTCAAGAAAAATTGCTCAAAGTTGATGATTTGGCTTGGAACGTTGATAGACTTTCGCTTGATGTTGATTCTCTTAAACTTAGATCTTCTTCTCCTAAGCATGATATCAATGAGTCTCTCAAAGCAATGAGAATTTCCATTGATGAGTGCAAGGAAAGAACCGCTAGATTGCGTGCTAAGAAAGATTGCTTTATAAAGGCGTGTTCTTCTAGTTTCCATGAAAATAATGATGAAGATCTTAAAGTTATTGATGCGTCTCCTATTAGATCTTTGTTTTGCAATATGAATCTTGATAATTATGGGACTGATGATGAGTCAACTTTACCTAGAAGGCGTGCCAAGAATTCGAAGTTTTTAGATCTTGATGCTAAATTTGGTAAAAGTGGGATTGGAGAGGTAAATAGCATTGAACCCACTATCTCGGATTTCAAGGAATTTGATTATGATAATTGTTCTTTAGAAGGTTGTATTTCCTTGTTGCAATCCGTTGTTAATTCTCCTCATGCTTATAGTCAAAATAAAGCTTTTACCAAACATATCGTTGATGCCTTGATGCAATCTTATGATGAAAAACTTAATTTGGAAGTTTCTATACCTAGAAAACTTAATGATGAGTGGGAACCTACTATAAAGATTAGAATTAAAGATCATGAGTGTTTTGCTTTGTGTGATTTGGGTGCTAGTGTTTCCACGATTCCGAAAACTTTATGTGATATTCTAGGTTTCCATGATCTTGATGATTGCTCTTTAAATTTGCACCTTGCGGATTCCACCATTAAAAAGCCAATGGGAAGGATCAATGATGTTCTCATTGTTGCAAATAGAAATTTGGTGCCCGTAGATTTTATCGTTCTTGATATAGATTGCAATCTTTCTTGCCCTATTATTCTTGGTAGACCTTTCCTTAGAACGATTGGCGCGATTATTGATATGAAGGAAGGGAATATTAGATTCCAATTTCCATTAAAGAAAGGCATGGAGCACTTTCCAAGAAAGAAAGTCAAATTACCTTATGAATCTTTCATGCGAGCTACTTATGAATTTAGTGCCAAAGATGGCACTACTTAGATCTATCTTCGCTTTTATGCCTAGCTAGGGGCGTTAAACGATAGCGCTAGTTGGGAGGCAACCCAATTTTCTTTGTGTTTTTTGTTTTTGTTCCTGTTTAGTAATAAATCTTGCATCTACCTTCTGTTTAGATGTGTTTTTATCTTTTAATTAGTGTTTGTGCCAAGTAGAACCTATAGGATAACCTATGATGATAGTTGATTTGATTCTGCTGAAAAACAGAAACTTTGCACGCACGAATTTAGTTTTGTTAAATCACAGAAACGTGATTTTGCGTTGATTCTTTTTGCTGCTGATCAATAGACAAATTTTCCAGGACTTCCTATTTTGGTAGGATTTTTAGAGTTCCAGAAGTTTGCGTTAGTTACAGATTGCTACAGACTGTTCTGTTTTTGACAGATTCTGTTTTTCGTGTGTTGTTTGCTTATTTTGATGCATCTATGGCTAGTAAAATAGTTTATAAACCATAGAGAAGTTGGAATACAGTAGGTTTAACACCAAAATAAATAAAGAATGAGTTCATTACAGTACCTTATGTGGTGGTTTTGTTTTCTTTCACTAACGGAGCTTATAAGATTTCCTGTTGAGTTTTGTGTTGTGAAGTTTTCAAGTTTTGGGTAAAGCTTTTATGGACTATGGAATAAGGAGTGGCAAGAGCCTAAGCTTGGGGATGCCCATGGCACCCCAAGATATTCAAGGATAGCCAAAAGCCTAAGCTTGGGGATGCCCCGGGAAGGCATCCCCTCTTTCGTCTTCGTTCATTGGTAACTTTACTTGGAGCTATATTTTTATTCGCCACATGATATGTGTTTTGCTTGGAGCGTCGTGTATTATATTAGTCTTTGCTTTTTAGTTTACCACAATCATCCTTGCTGTACACACCTTTTGGTAGAAGCCAACTTGA
Organism: Triticum aestivum; assembly: GCF_018294505.1. Taxonomy (NCBI): domain Eukaryota; kingdom Viridiplantae; phylum Streptophyta; class Magnoliopsida; order Poales; family Poaceae; genus Triticum; species Triticum aestivum. Next base: position 212,334,878 of record NC_057810.1, on the reverse strand, counting down.
TTAGAATTTGCTAGAATACTCTATGTGCTTCACTTATATCTTTTGAGCTTGATAGTTTTTGCTCTAGTGCTTCACTTATATCTTTTAGAGCACGATGGTGACTTAATTTTGAAGAAATTGCTAGTCTCTCATGCTTCACTTATATCTTTTTGAGAGTCTTTTAGAACAGCATGGTATTTGCTATGGTTACAAAGTTGGTCCTAGAATGATGAGCATCCAAGTTTGGTATAATAAAAACTATCATAGAAAAGAATTGGATGCTATGATCAATTTGATGCTTGATAATTGTTTTGAGATATGGAGGTAGTGATATTAGAGTCATGCTAGTGGAGGTGATTATGAAAAATACTTGTGTTGAGGGTTGTGATTCCCGTAGCATGCACGTATGGTGAACCGCTTTGTGATGAAGTTGGAGCACAATTTTATTTATTGATTGTCTTCCTTATGAGTGGCGGTCGGGGACGAGCGATGGTCTTTTCCTACCAATCTATCCACCTAGGAGCATGCGCGTAGTGCTTTGGTTTTTGATGACTTCTAGATTTTTGCAACAAGTACATGAGTTCTTTTGAGTAATGTTGAGTCCATGGATTATACGCACCTCACCCTTCCATCATTGCTAGCCTCTCTTGTGCCGCGCAACTTTCGCCGGTACCATACACCCACCATATACCTTCCTCAAAACAGCCACCATACCTACCTATTATGGCATTTCCATAGCCATTCTGAGATATATTGCCATGCAACTTTCCACCGTTTCATTCATATGACACGCATTACTTTTGTCATATTGCTCTTTGCATGATCATGTAGTTGACATCGTATTTGTGGCAAGGCCACCTTCATAATTTTCATACATGTCGCTCTTGATTCATTGCATATCCCGGTACACCGCCGGAGGCATTCATATAGAGTCATATCTTGTTCTAGCTTTGAGTTGTAATTCTTGAGTTGTAAATCCATAAAAGTGTGATGATCTTCATTATTAGAGCATTGTCCTAGTGAGGAAAGGATGATGAAGACTATGATTCCCCCACAAGTCGGGATGAGACTTCGGACTTTACAAAAAGAAAAAAAAGAAAAGAAAAAAAGAAAGGCCAAAGAAAAAAAGAAGAAAAAAGGAAAAAGAAAAAAATAAAAATGAGAGAAAAAGAGAGAAGGGACAATGCTACTATCTCTTTTCCACACTTGTGCTTCAAAGTAGCACCATGATCTTCATGATAGAGAGTCTCATATGTTGTCACTTTCATATACTAGTGGGAATTTTTCATTATAGAACTTGGCTTGTATATTCCAATGATGGGCTTCCTCAAAATGCCCTAGGTCTTCGTGAGCAAGCAAGTTGGATGCACACCCACTTAGTTTCTTTTGTTGAGCTTTCATATATTTATAGCTCTAGTGCATCCGTTGCATGGCAATCCCTACTCACTCACATTGATATCTATTAATGGGCATCTCCATAGCCCGTTGATACGCCTAGTTGATGTGAGACTATCTTCTCCTTTTTGTCTTCTCCACAACCACCATTCTATTCCACATATAGTGCTATGTCCATGGCTCACGCTCATGTATTGCGTGAAAGTTGAAAGAGTTTGAGATTATTAAAGTATGAAACAATTGCTTGGCTTGTCATCGGGGTTGTGCATGATTAAATACTTTGTGTGATGAAGATAGAGCAACAGCCAGACTATATGATTTTGTAGGGATAACTTTCTTTGGCCATGTTATTTTGAGAAGACATGATTACTTTGATTAGTATGCTTGAAGTATCACCATTTTCATGTTAATATGAACTTTTATTTTGTATCATTTGGATCTGAACATTCATGCCACAATAAAGAAAATTACATTGAGAATTATGCTAGGTAGCATTCCACATCAAAAATTCCTTTTTATCATTTACCTACTCGAGGACGAGCAGGAATTAAGCTTGGGGATGCTTGATACGTCTCCAACGTATCTATAATTTTTGATTGTTCCATGCTATTATATTACCCCTTTTGGATGTTTATGGGCTTTATTTTACACATTTATATCATTTTTGGGACTAACCTACTAACCGGAGGCCCAGCCCGTATTGCTGTTTTTTTGCCTATTTCAGTATTTCGAAGAAAAGGAATATCAAACGAAGTCCAAACGGAATGAAACCTTTGGGAGCGCGATTTTTGGAACAAATCTGATCCAGAGGACTTGGAGTGCAAGTCAAGAAGCAGCCGAGGCGGCCACGAGAGGGTAGGGCGCCCCCCCTACAGGGCGCGCCCCCTGTCTCGTGGGCCCCTCGGGCGGCCACCGACGTACTTCTTCCTCCTATATAAGCCTACGTACCCCGAAAACATCCAGGGAGCCAACGAAACACAATTTCCACCGCCGTAACCTTCTGTATCCGCGAGATCCCATCTTGGAGCCTTCGCCGGCGCTCTGCCGGAGGGGGAATCGACCATGGAGGTCTTCTACATCAACACCATAGCCCCTCCGATGAGTTGTGAGTAGTTTACCACAGACCTTCGGGTCCATAGTTATTAGCTAGATGGCTTCTTCTCTCTTTTTGGATCTCAATACAATGTTCTCCCCCTCTCTTGTGGAGATCTATTCGATGTAAACTCTTTTTGCGGTGTGTTTGTCGAGATCCGATGAATTGTGGGTTTATGATCAAGTTTATCTATGAGAAATATTTGAATCTCCTCTGAATTCTTTTATGTATGATTGAGTTATCTTTGCAAGTCTCTTCGAATTATCAGTTTGGTTTGGCCTACTAGATTGATCTTTCTTGCCATGGGAGAAGTGCTTAGCTTTGGGTTCAATCTTGCGGTGTCCTTACCCAGTGACAGAAAGGGTTGCAAGGCACGTATTGTATTGTTGCCATCGAGGATAAAAAGATGGGGTTTATATCATATTGCATGAGTTTATCCCTCTACATCATGTCATCTTGCTTAAGGCGTTACTCTGTTCTTATGAACTTAATACTCTAGATGCAGGCAGGAGTCGGTCGATGTGTGGAGTAATAGTGGTAGATGCAGGCAGGAGTCGGTCTACTTGTTGCGGACGTGATGCCTATATACATGATCATGCCTAGATAATCTCATAATTATTCGCTTTTCTATCAATTGCTCGGCAGTAATTTGTTCACCCACCGTAATACTTATGCTATCTTGAGAGAAGCCTCTAGTGAAACCTATGGCCCCCGGGTCTATCTCTTATCATATTTGCTTCCAATCTACTTTTATTTGCATCTTTACTTTTTGCATCTATATTATAAAATACCAAAAACATATTTATCTTATCATACTATCTCTATTAGATCTCACTTTCGCAAGTGGCCGTGAAGGGATTGACAACCCCTTTATTGCATTGGCTGCGAGTTCTTTGTTTGTTTGTGTAGGTGCGTGGGACTTTTGAGGAGCCTCCTACTGGATTGATACCTTGGTTCTCAAAAACTGAGGGAAATACTTACGCTACTATTGCTGCATCACCCTTTCCTCTTCAAGGAAAACCAACGCAAGCTCAAGACGTAGCAAGGTAGCACTGTTTTATTTGAAGACCGTGTTTTTAGTCCGCTGGATACTGGCATCACCCGCTCCAATTCAAATGGCCGATAAACATGAAACATAGTTGAATGTACAGACATTGTATGAGAGACAGATGCAATAGACAGTGTGGAAAAAGGCATGAAATAGTTTACATGTATATTGTTTAACTAAAATGGATAGCATGACATAATTTCACATATATGATGTCTATCTAAACTAGATAGCATAGCATAACATAATTCAAAGATATGATGAATAACTAAACAGGATCACATGACATAATTCACCTACATGTTATCTAAGTAATCAGGATCACATCATTTAATTACATATGTGATTTATATGCTAAACAGAGGCATTCGATATGATGTCTGAACTAAGAACATGGTGTTGAATATTGTGTATATGATGTCTAAACTATGCAATGCAAGACACCATATGCATGATATGAGCAGTATAACCGTGCCAAGTTTGAGCATACACCTCGGTGGGGGAATAGGAATGGTCATCTGTCTCTAAATCCATCTGTGAGGAGCTATTGGGACCCAACAAGAGATCTTCTTCGACTGGTAGCACTGTCTGCTCTGAAGGCCTTGTTTTCACTCTGGATTTTTCATCTCCCACCCAAATGGCTGATTCACGGGAAGAGTAGTTTCATGTACAAACATTGTCGACAAATGGAAATGTAATGAAGAAAAGGATGGGCAAGATATCATTCAAATATATGATGCCTGGTTAAACAGGATGGCATTGCACATTTCACATATATTATGGCTGGCTAAAAGACATGAGACTGCATAATTCCCATATATGATATAGAAACTAAACAGGTGGCATTACAGAACATGTCTAAACTAAGCAGATGACATATATGATGTCAAAAGTAGGCACTGCAAGGCAACATATGCATGATATGACTAACATCATCATGCCAAGGTAGAGCAAACACCTTGGGGGTAAATAGGAGTGGTCAGCGGCGTCTGAATCCGCCTCAGAACAGATATCTTCCTCTGGATTACAATCTGGAGAGGGGTGGGGAGGGTTTACCATTGAACCCACCATGGAGCGATGTCTGCATGACATTGTATTGCCGCGCAAAACTCTTCTCTTTTTCTCTACATGTTCAGCATGACTGTGTACAATATCTAACATGCATACGAAAAAAATATGGTGAGATTATGTAAGGGGAACATGCAGAAATTTAGAGTGATGGTAACAACCAGTGGATGGATCCAAAAATAATGATAGCAGGCTGATGATTTCTTTAAATTAATAAAAAGACAGATGATGATTGCTTTACTATTTGTTTCCCACCCAAGATGAACAACATAGGCATACCCTATGTGAACCAGATATTAGACAGACATACTATTCATTGCTGCCTCAATATGTGCCCCACAACTAATTTAGAACTCATGTTTGAACATTAATTTGGACCTGACTTGGAGTCCAAGAGGTGAATAGGACGATAAAGTAGCAGGTAATTTTAAGCAATGCATAACATAAGCAGAAACAAAAGAGTGCGACCTCTCTTGTGGACCTGTGTACTCCTCAGGTTCATCTGCTGAGTCGATGATGGTGATGCCGTTGCGGTGAGTGCCGGCGGCAGGGAAGGAGATCTGAGGCGGCAAAAGACGGTCAGGAGTCGTGATGTCTGGTTCGGTGGATGCTTCTGTCGATGGAGCAGCTCAGGTGAGGTGGACGACGTCGCGGCAGGAGCAGGACAAACCACACAAAGTTCCCTTCGACACCTACATGTAACTGAAGTAATTCTGTAAGGGCTCATTTGGCTTGCATGATTCTTAAAACGGAGGGATAGGGAAAACACCGAAATAGGATATGAATGCACATGGTAAACAGAGCATTTGTAAACACAGGATTTCTGTCAACTTGGGTGTTTGGTTTACAGGAATTGGAAGAGCAGAGGAATGCAAACAAACATGGCCAAAATAAAGTGAAACCATATGAAAGTGTGTACAGTTAGAATGTTATTCTACCACTAATGCACTTGGTCTTGTTTTCATGCATAGGATTTTGAAAAGTAGGTCCAGGTGGATGTTTTGCTTCATTCCTTTCAACAAAATGCATGAATAATTGAATAGTAGAGTGCCATTGGAAAATTCCCTATTGCTATGTTTTTCCGTTGAACCAAAATAGCCCTAATGGATCGACGTGAATGTATAGTAATAAGTGATGCAACGAGTGTACAACCTCTTTGCCGTAGCCGTGTCGACCTCAGCATCATTGGGTGGGTCGCTGAAGCAGTTGAGGCAGAGGTGGCTGTCGGAGGTGTGGAGGAAGATCTGAGGAATCTGTAGACGGCGTCCAGGGCACTACTCTGTTGTGATGGATCGTTCTGTCATTGGAGCAGCTCCGGTGAGCCGTAAGACGTCAAGGCTGAAGCAGCACAAGACAGACATCGTCAATCTCAAGTGGGATTCTAATAGCATCTCCAATAGATGATGTAAAATAGATGTAAAATTTACATCACCAAAAACCACCTGACTACAACAGATGAGGTAAAAACTGTTGACTCTGAACTTAAATGTTGAAACTGAAATTTACTGTGGAATCTGAATGCTATTGTCGAACCTGAATGCAATGGTAGCACAGAGGCACTTGACATGTAGTTTAGGGAGGGCCTGTAGTTCATCTTCAATCTGCACCCCCCTGAGCTGCCAGCCACCACCGGCCGAACTGCCGGCCCGAGCGCGCCTCGCCGCCCCGAAACAACTCCCCACCGCCACCCCGACCAGCCCTCTAGGCCCCCGCCCCACCCTGAACCCTAAGATAGATAGTGGGGTACCTCTCCTGCGAGCCCCTGCCCCGGCTGCGGGTGGTTCTTCCTTAACTCCGGCGAGCCCCCCCAACCCTTGAAAATTGACTGACCCAAAAGTTGATTCAGTCGACTGAAGTGTAGCTAAATCGGAGCAGAGCAGCAGCACGAGCGAGGGGGAGAGCAGCAGCGGCAGCTGAGCGAGCGAGCGATCGAGCGAGAGCCTGAGCAGCAGCAGCAGCGCGAGCGAGCGAGCGAGAGCTAGCGCAGCAGAAGCAGATACGGCTGGTATGGCCGCCGCCGCCGAAGGGGCCTCGCACTGGGGAGAGCCGCCGTGGAGATGTCGCCCGCGGCGCCGGCTTCAAGGTAGCCGCTCCTCGGGGGTGCGGGATGGAGCACAATCGGCGCCGGGAGGTCGAATTAAGGAGAAGGTGCGATGCGATGAGTGTACAACCTCTTTGGTGGCGCCGAGTAGGCCTCGGCTTCGTCCGAGGAGTCGGTGAGGATGCTACGGTTCCGGTGGAGCAGGTTAAGGCGGCGCTGTGGGGATGGAGCAGCGGCGATAGACAAGGCGATCGTCGGAGCAGCTCCTTGGAGGTGGAGGACGGAGCGGCTGAACTGGCGGGACGACGAGATAGACGACTGATCCTCATCCGGGGAGGTGGACGTAGGACGTCGAGCTATTGCAGTGGACGACGTTGATATGTCTCCGTCGTATCTATAATTTTTGATTGTTCCATGCCAATATTATTCAACTTTCATATACTTCTGCCAACTTTTTATATTATTTTTTGGGACTGACATATTGATCCAGTGCCCAGTGCCAGTTCCTGTCTGTTGCATGTTTTATGTTTCGCAGAAACCCCATATCAAACGGAGTCCAAATGGGATAAAAACGGACGGAGAATTATTTTGGAATATTTGTGATTTTTGGGAAGTAAAATCAACGCGAGACGGTGCCCGAGGTGGCCAGGAGATAGGGGCCCACGCCCACTCCAAGTGGGCGCGCCCCCCACCCTCCTGGGCCACTCGTAAGGCGGTTGATGCCCTTCTTTGGCCGCAAGAAAGCTAATTTTTGGAAAACGATCTAGGCGAAGGTTTCAATCCAATCGGAGTTACGGATCTTCGGATATAAAAGAAACGGTGCCAGGGCAGAATTCTAGAACGCAGAAACGGAGATAAACAGAGAGATAGATCCAATCTCGGAGGGGCTCTCGCCCCTCCCAAGCCATGGGAGCCAAGGACCAGAGGGGAAACCCTTCTCCCATCTAGGGAGGAGGTCAAGGAAGAAGAAGAAGAAGAAGAAGAAGAAGAAGAAGAAGAAGAAGAAGAAGAAGAAGAAGAAGAAGAAGAAGAAGAAGAAGAAGAAGAAGGGGGTGAGGGAGTCCTGGACTAGGGGGTGTCCGGATAGCCGAACTATCATCATCGGCCGGACTCCAAGACTATGAAGATACAAGATTGAAGACTTCGTCCCGTGTCCGGATGGGACTTTCCTTGGCGTGGAAGGCAAGCTTCGCGATGCGGATATGTAGATCTCCTACCATTGTAACCGACTCTGTGTAACCCTAGCCCTCTCCGGTGTCTATATAAACCAGAGGGTTTTAGTCCGTAGGACATAACAACAACAATCATACCATAGGCTAACTTCTAGGGTTTAGCCTCCTTGATCTCGTGGTAGATCCACTCTTGTACTACCCATATCATCAATATAAATCAAGCAGGAGTAGGGTTTTACCTCCATCGAGAGGGCCCGAACCTGGGTAAAAACATCGTGTCCCTTGTCTCCTGTTACCATCCGCCTAGACGCACACTTCGGGAACCCTTCCCGAGATCCGCCGGTTTTGACACCGACATTGCTGCTTTCATTGAGAGTTCCTCTGTGTCGTCACCGATAGGCTTGATGGCTCCTTCGATCATCAACAACAATGACGCAGTCCGGGGTGAGACTTTTCTCCCCGGACAGATCTTCGTATTCGGCGGCTTTGCACTGCGGGCTAACTCGCTTGGCCATCTGGAGCAGATCGAAAGCTACGCCCCTGGCCATCAGGTCAGATTTGGAAGTTTGAACTTCACGGCTAACATCTGCGCAGACTTGATCTTCGATGGATTCGAGCCACAGCCGAGCATGCCGCACTGTCATGATGGGCATGATCTAGCTCCACTGCCGGATAGTGCCCTGGAGGCCGCAAACGAGTCTGCTCCGACCCTTAATTCGGAGCCGGCTACGCAGATTGAGGACGGGTGGCTAGACACCGCCTCGGGGGCTGCAACCTCTACGGCGATGGAGCCGAATACTGACCTTGTCCCTTGTGAAGCTCGTGACTCCGAGGTGCCGGACTCCTCGCCGAACTCCGAACCTCCCACGCCCCCTTCAATCGAATCTGATTGGGCGCCGATCATGGAGTTCACCGCTGCGGACATCTTTCAACACTCACCTTTCGGCAACATCCTGAATTCGCTAAAGTACCTCTCATTATCAGGAGAGCCCTGGCCAGACTGCGGTCAGGACGGTTGGGATGCGGACGATGAAGAAATTCAAAGCCCACCCACCACCCACTTAGTAGCCACTGTCGACGATCTGACCGACATGCTAGACTTCGACTCCGAAGACATCGACGTTATGGACGACGATGCCGGAGACGACCAAGAACCAGCGCCTACTGGGCACTGGAAAGCCACCTCGTCATATGGCATATACATGGTGGACACCCCAAAGGAGGGGAATGGCGATGGAAAAGCAGAGGAAGACCCCTCGAGGAAACAGCCTAAGCACCGGCGTCAGCGGCGCCGCTCTAAATCCCGCCACAGCAAGAATGGAGATTCCGGCACCGGAGATAATAACACCCCAGACAGTGCTGAAGACAACCCCCCAGCAAGATTCAGCACAGGAGGACATAGAAGCCAGCCCTCACGAGAGAGCGGCAGACGAAGAGGTAGAGGATGATAATTACATGCCTCCCTCCTGAGACGAAGCAAGCCTCGACGACGACGAATTCGTCGTGCCTGAGGATCCCGTCGAACAAGAGCGTTTTAAACGCAGGCTTATGGCCACGGCAAACAGCCTCAAGAAATAGAAGCAACAACTTAGAGCTGATCAAGATCTACTAGCCGACAGATGGACTGACGTCCTTGCAGCCGAAGAGCATGAACTCGAACGCCCCTCCAAAAGCTACCCCAAACGCAAGCTGCTCCCCCGATTAGAGGAGGAGGCATATAAACCGGCATCACCAGCGCACAATACGGCTAATCGACCACCTCGTGGCCATGACAGAGAGGCCTCTAGGCCCTCCACTAGAACCGTACCCCGGCATCGCTCGAAAAGCACAAAGCCACAGGGGAACGCTCCGGACTTGCGAGATATATTGGAGGGTAAGGCAAGACAATCAAGATCGATCTATAGATCGCGTGGCCGCCCCATGATACGCGACGACAACCGTCACGCCGGATACAGCAAGTCCGGCCAGGCCGAACACAATAGACAAGGCTTGTTTGAGCTACGTCGTGATATAGCCCAATACAGAGGCGCCGCACACCCACTATGCTTCACAGATGAAGTAATGGATCATAAAATCCCCGAAGGGTTTAAACCCGTGAATATTGAATCCTATGTTGGCACAACAGACCCCGCGGTTTGGATCGAAGACTATCTCCTCCATATCCACATGGCACGCGGCGATGACCTTCACGCCATCAAATACCTCCCACTCAAGCTTAAAGGCCCAGCTCGGCATTGGCTTAACAGCTTGCCAGCAGAATCAATTGGGTGCTGGGAGGACCTGGAAGCCGCATTCCTTCATAACTTCCAGGGCACATACGTGCGACCACCAGACGCAGATGACCTAAGCCACATAATTTAGCAGCCAGACGAATCGGCCAGACAATTCTGGACACGGTTCTTAACAAAGAAAAATCAAATCGTCGACTGTCCGGATGCAGAGGCTCTCGCAGCCTTCAAACATAACATCCGTGATGAGTGGCTTGCCGGCACCTAGGACAGGAAAAGCCGAAATCCATGCCAGCCCTCACATCACTCATGACCCGCTTCTGCGCAGGAGAGGACAGCTGGCTAGCCCGCAGTAACTGTTGGGTTTCGTAGTAATTTCAAAAAATTTCCTACGCACACGCAAGATCATGTGATGCATAGCAACGAGGGGAGAGTGTTGTCTACGTACCCAACGCAGACCGACTGCGGAAGCGATGACACGACGTAGAGGAAGTAGTCGTACGTCTTCATGATCCAACCGATCAAGCACCGAAACTACGGCACCTCCGAGTTCGAGCACACGTTCAGCTCGATGACGATCCCCGGACTCCGATCCAGCAAAGTGTCGGGGAAGAGTTCCGTCAGCACGACGGCGTGGTGACGATCTTGATGAACTACAGCAGCAGGGCTTCGCCTAAACTCCGCTACAGTATTATCGAGGTATATGGTGGCAGGGGGCACCGCACACGGCTAAGGAATAGATCACGTGGATCAACTTGTTGTCTCTTTGGTGCTAGCCCTGCCCCTCTATTTATATGTTGAGCCCCGGGGTCGAAACTTGGAGCAAAAGCCTCCTCAAAGTCGGTTTTGCCCGAAAGGCAAGAGTCCCACTCGGACTCCAGGACCAAACGCCACAATCCTTGGCGTCTGGCCCAGACGCCATGGGCCTCGGCGTCTGGCCCAGGGCCAGACGCCAGGGTCTCCGGCGTTTGGCCCCCTGGCCTCCGCAAAACTCCTTTTTGCACCGATCTAAAGCCTCATGGGCTTGACCCCTTGGCCTAACCATATCATCCAATATATGAATCTTTACGTCTCGACCATTTCGAGACTCCTCGTCATGTCCCCGATCTCATCCGGGACTCCGAACTCCTTCGGTTCATCAAAACATGTAAACTCATAATATAACTGTCATCGTAACCTTAAGCGTGCGGACCCTACGGGTTCGAGAACAATGTAGACATGACCGAGACACGTCTCCGGTCAATAACCAATAGCGGGACCTGGATGCCCATATTGGCTCCTACATATTCTACGAAGATCTTTATCGGTCAGACCGCATAACAACATACGCTGTTCCCTTTGTCATCGGTATGTTACTTGCCCGAGATTCGATCGTCGGTATCCAATACCTAGTTCAATCTCGTTACTGGCAAGTCTCTTTACTCGTTCCGTAATACATCATCTCACAACTAACATATTAGTTGCAGTGCTTGCAAGGCTTATGTGATGTGCATTACCGAGAGGGCCCAGAGATACCTCTCCGTCAATCGGAGTGACAAATCCTAATCTCGAAATACGCCAACCCAACATCTACTTTTGGAGACACCTGTAATGCTCCTTTATAATCACCCAGTTACGTTGTGACGTTTGGTAGCACCCAAAGTGTTCCTCCGGCAAACGGGAGTTGCATAATCTCATAGTCATAGGAACATGTATAAGTCATGAAGAAAGCAATAGCAACATACTAAACGATCAGGTGCTAAGCTAATGGAATGGGTCATGTCAATCAGATCATTCAACTAATGATGTGATCTCGTTACTCAAATAACAACTCATTGTTCATGGTCAGGAAACATAACCATCTTTGATTAACGAGCTAGTCAAGTAGAGGCATACTAGTGACACTCTGGTTGTCTATGTATTCACACATGTATTATGTTTCCGGTTAATACAATTCTAGCATGAATAATAAACATTCATCATGAAATAAGGAAATAAATAATAACTTTATTATTGCCTCTAGGGCATATTTCCTTCAGTCTCCCACTTGCACTAGAGTCAATAATCTAGATCACATCACCATGTGATTAACATCGATAGTTCACATCATCATGTGATTAACACCCATAGTTCACATCGTCATGTGACCAACACCCAAAGGGTTTACTAGATTCGGTAATCTAGTTCACATCGCTATGTGATTAACACCCAAAGAGTACTAAGGTGTGATCATGTTTTGCTTGTGAGAGAATCTTAGTCAACGGGCCTGCCAAATTCAGATCCGTATGTATTTTGCAAAATTCTATGTCTACAATGCTCTGCACGGAGCTACTCTAGCTAATTGCTCCCACTTTCAATATGTATCCAGATTGAGACTTAGAATCATCTGGATCAGTGTCAAAAACTTGCATCGACGTAACCGTTTACGACGAACCCTTTTGTCACGTCCATAATCGAGAAACATATCCTTATTTTACTAAGGATAATTCTGACCGCTGTCCAGTGATCTACTCCTAGATCACTATTGTACTCCCTTGCCAAATCAGTGCAGGGTATACAATAGATCTGGTATACAACATGACATACTTTATAGAACCTATGGCCAAGGCATAGGGAATGACTTTCATTCTCTTTCTATCTTCTGCCGTGGTCGGGCTTTGAGTCTTACTCAACTTCACACCTTGTAATACAGGCAAGAACTCTTTCTTTGACCGCTCCATTTTGAACTACTTCAAAATATTGTCAAGGTATGTACTCATTGAAAAAACTTATCAAACGTCTTGATCTATCTCTATAGATCTTGAAGCTCAATATGTAAGCAGCTTCACCGAAGTCTTTCTTTGAAAAATTCCTTTCAAACACTCCTTTATGCTTTACAGAATAATTCTACATTATTTCCGATCAACAATATGTCAATCACATATACTTATCAGAAATGTTGTAGTGCTCCCACTCACTTTTCTTGTAAATACAGGCTTCACCGCAAGTCTGTATAAAACTATATGCTTTGATCAACTCATCAAAGCGTATATTCCAACTCCGAGATGCTTGCACCAGTCCATAGATGGATCGCTGGAGCTTGCACATTTTGTTAGCACCTTTCGGATTTGACAAAACCTTCTAGTTGCATCGTATACAACTCTTCTTTATTAAATCCATTAAGGAATTTAGTTTTGTTTATCCATTTGCCAGATTTCATAAAATGCGGCAATTGCTAACATGATTCGGACAGACTTTAAGCATAGATACGAGTGAGAATCTCTCATCGTAGTCAACACCTTGAACTTGTCGAAAACCTTTTTGCGACAATTTTAGCTTTGTAGATAGTAACACTACTATCAGCGTCTGTCTTCCTCTTGAAGATCCATTTATTTTCTATGGCTTGCCGATCATCGGGCAAATCCATCAAAGTCCATACTTTTGTTCTCATACATGGATCATATCTCAGATTTCATGGCCTCAAACCATTTTGCGGAATCTGGGCTCATCATCGCTTCCTCATAGTTCGCAAGTTCGTCATGGTCTAGTAACATGACTTCCAGAACAGGATTACCGTACCACTCTGGTGCGGATCTCACTCTGGTTTACCTACGAGATTCGGTAGTAACTTGATTTGAAGTTTCATGATCATCATCATTAGCTTCCTCACTAATTGGTGTAGGAGTCACAGGAACAAATTTCTGTGATGATCTACTTTCCAATAAAGGAGAAGGTACAATTACCTTATCAAGTTTTCTACTTTCCTCCCACTCACTTCTTTCGAGAGAAACTCCTTCTCTAGAAAGGATCCATTCTCAGCAACGAATTTGCCTTCGGATCTGTGATAGAAGGTGTACCCAACATTTTTCTTTTGGGTATCCTATGAAGACGCACTTCTCCGATTTGGGTTTGAGCTTATCAGGTTGAAACTTTTTCACATAAGCATTGCAACCTCAAACTTTAAGAAACGACAACTTTGGTTTCTTGCCAAACCACAGTTCATAAGGCGTCGTCTCAACGGATTTTGATGGTGCCCTATTTAACGTGAATGCAGCTATCTCTAATGCATAACCCCAAAACGATAGTGGTAGATCGGTAAGATACATCATGGATTGCACTATATCCAATAAAGTACGGTTATGACGTTCGGACACACCATTACATTGTGGTGTTCCAGGTGGCATGAGTAGTGAAACTATTTCACATTGTTTTTAACTGAAGGCCAAACTCGTAACTCAAATACTCTTCTCTACGATCAGATCGTAGAAACTTTATTTTCTTGTTACGATGATTTTTCACTTCACTCTGAAATTCTTTGAACTTTTCAAATGTTTCAGACTTATGTTTCATCAAGTAGATATACTCATATCTACTCAAATCATTTGTGAAGATCAAAAAATAATGATATTTGTCGCGAGCCTCAATATTCATCGGACCACATACATCAGTATGTATGATTTCCAACAAATCTGTTGCTCGCTCCATTGTTCCGAAGAACAGAGTCTTAGTCATCTTGCCCATGAGGCATGGTTCGCAAGCATCAACTGATTCATAATCAAGTGATTCCAAAAGCCCATCAGCATGGAGTTTCTTCATGCGCTTTACACCAAAATGACCTAAACGGCAGTGCTACAAATAAGTTGCACTATCATTATTAACTTTGCATCTTTTGGTTTCAATATTATGATTATGTGTATCACTATGATCGAGATCCAACAAACTATTTTCATTGGGTGTGTAACCATATAAGGTTTTATTCATATAAACAGAACAACAATTTATTCTCTTACTTAAATGAATAACCGTATTACAATAAACATGATCAAATCATATTCATGCTCAACGCAAACACCAAATAACACTTATTTAGGTTCAACACTAATCTCGAAATTATAGGGAGTGTGCGATGATGATCATATCAATCTTGGAACCACTTCCAACACACATCGTCACTTCACCCTTAACTAGTCTCTGTTTATTCTGCAACTCCCGTTTCGAGTTACTAATCTTAGCAACTGAACTAGTATCAAATACTGAGGGTTTGCTATAAACACTAGTAAAGTACACATCAATAACATGTATATCAAATATACTTATGTTCACTTTGCCATCCTTCTTATCCACCAATCACTTGGGGTAGTTCCGCTTCCAGTGACCAGTCCCTTTGCAGTAGAAGCACTTAGTCTCAGGCTTAGGACCAGACTTGGGCTTCTTCACTTGAGCAGCAACTTGCTTGCTGTTCTTCTTGAAGTTCCCCTTCTTCCCTCTGCCCTTTGAAACCAGTGGTCTTGTCTACTATCAACACTTGATGTTTTTTCTCGATTTCTACCTTCGTCAATTTCCGCATTACGAAGAGCTTGGGAATCGTTTCCGTTATCCCTTGCATATCATAGTTCATCACGAAGTTCTACTAACTTGGTGATGGTGCCTAGAGAATTCTGTCAATCACTATCTTATCTGGAAGATTAACTCCCACTTGATTCAAGCGATTGTAGTACTCAGACAATCTGGGCACATGCTCACTAGTTGAGCGATTCTCCTCCATCTTTTAGCTATAGAACTTGTTGGAGACTTCATATCTCTCAACTCGGGTATTTGCTTGAAATATTAACTTCAACTCCTGGAACATCTCATATGGTCCATGACGTTCAAAACGTCTTTGAAGTCCCGATTCTAAGCCATTAAGCATGGTGCACTAAACTATCAAGTAGTCATCATATTGAGCTAGCTAAACGTTCATAACGTCTGCATCTGCTCCTGCAATAGGTCCGTCACCTAGCGGTGCATTAAGGACATAATTCTTCTGTGCAGCAATGAGGATAAACCTCAGATCACGGATCCAATCCGCATCATTGCTACTAACATCTTTCAACACAATTTTCTCTAGGAACATATCAAAATAAACACAGGGAAGCAACAACGCGAGCTATTGATCTACAACATAATTTGCAAAATACTACCAGGACTAAGTTCATGATAAATTTAAGTTCAATTAATCATATTATTTAAGAACTCCCACTTAGATAGACATCCCTCTAATCCTCTAAGTGATTACGTGATCCAAATCAACTAAACCATGACCGATCATCACGTGAGATGGAGTAGTTTTCAATGGTGAACATCGTTATGTTGATCATATCTACTATATGATTCACGCTCGACCTTTCGGTCTCCGTGTTCCGAGGCCATATCTGCATATGCTAGGCTCGTCAAGTTTAACCTGAGTATTCTGCGTGTGCAAAACTGGCTTGCACCCGTTGTAGATGGACGTAGAGCTTATCACACCCGATCATCACGTGGTGTCTGGGCACGACGAACTTTGGCAACGGTGCATACTCAGGGAGAACACTTCTTGATAATTTAGTGAGAGATCATCTTATAATGCTACCGTCAATCAAAGCAAGATAAGATGCATAAAAAGATAAACATCACATGCAATCAATATAAGTGATATGATATGGTCATCATCATCTTGTGCTTGTGATCTCCATCTCCGAAGCACCGTCATGATCACCATCGTCACCGGCGCGACACCTTGATCTCCATCGTAGCATCGTTGTCGTCTCGCCAATCTTATGCTTCCACGACTATCACTACCGTTTAGTAATAAAGTAAAGCATTACATCGCGATTGCATTGCATACAATAAAGCGACAACCATATGGCTCCTGCCAGTTGCCGATAACTCGGTTACAAAACATGATCATCTCATACAATAAAATTCAGCATCATGCCTTGACCATATCACATCACAACATGCCCTGCAAAAACAAGTTAGACGTCCTCTACTTTGTTGTTGCATGTTTTACGTGGCTGCTACGGGCTTAAGTAAGAACCAATCTCACCTACGCATCAAAACCACAACGATAGTTTGTCAAATAGACTCCGTTTTAACCTTCTCAAGGACCGGGCGTAGCCATACTCGGTTCAACTAAAGTTGGAGAGACAGTCGCCCGCAAGCCATCTATGTGCAAAGCACGTCGAGGGAACCGGTCTCGCGTAAGCGTACGCGTAAGGTTGGTCCGGGTCGTCTCGTCCAACAATACCGCCGAACCAAAGTATGACATGCTGGTAGGCAGTATGACTTGTATCGTCCACAACTCACTTGTGTTCTACTCGTGCATATAACATCAACATAAATAACCTAGGCTCGGATGCCACTGTTGGGTTTCGTAGTAATTTCAAAAAATTTCCTACGCACACGCAAGATCATGTGATGCATAGCAACGAGGGGAGAGTGTTGTCTACGTACCCAACGCAGACCGACTGCGGAAGCGATGACACGACGTAGAGGAAGTAGTCGTACGTCTTCACGATCCAACCGATCAAGCACCGAAACTACGGCACCTCCGAGTTCGAGCACACGTTCAGCTCGATGACGATCCCCGGACTCCGATCCAGCAAAGTGTCGGGGAAGAGTTCCGTCAGCACGACGGCGTGGTGACGATCTTGATGAACTACAGCAGCAGGGCTTCGCCTAAACTCCGCTACAGTATTATCGAGGTATATGGTGGCAGGGGGCACCGCACACGGCTAAGGAATAGATCACGTGGATCAACTTGTTGTCTCTTTGGTGCTAGCCCTGCCCCTCTATTTATATGTTGAGCCCCGGGGTCGAAACTTGGAGCAAAAGCCTCCTCAAAGTCGGTTTTGCCCGAAAGGCAAGAGTCCCACTCGGACTCCAGGACCAAACGCCACAATCCTTGGCGTCTGGCCCAGACGCCATGGGCCTCGGCGTCTGGCCCAGGGCCAGACGCCAGGGTCTCCGGCGTTTGGCCCCCTGGCCTCCGCAAAACTCCTTTTTGCACCGATCTAAAGCCTCATGGGCTTGACCCCTTGGCCTAACCATATCATCCAATATATGAATCTTTACGTCTCGACCATTTCGAGACTCCTCGTCATGTCCCCGATCTCATCCGGGACTCCGAACTCCTTCGGTTCATCAAAACATGTAAACTCATAATATAACTGTCATCGTAACCTTAAGCGTGCGGACCCTACGGGTTCGAGAACAATGTAGACATGACCGAGACACGTCTCCGGTCAATAACCAATAGCGGGACCTGGATGCCCATATTGGCTCCTACATATTCTACGAAGATCTTTATCGGTCAGACCGCATAACAACATACGCTGTTCCCTTTGTCATCGGTATGTTACTTGCCCGAGATTCGATCGTCGGTATCCAATACCTAGTTCAATCTCGTTACTGGCAAGTCTCTTTACTCGTTCCGTAATACATCATCTCACAACTAACATATTAGTTGCAGTGCTTGCAAGGCTTATGTGATGTGCATTACCGAGAGGGCCCAGAGATACCTCTCCGTCAATCGGAGTGACAAATCCTAATCTCGAAATACGCCAACCCAACATCTACTTTTGGAGACACCTGTAATGCTCCTTTATAATCACCCAGTTACGTTGTGACGTTTGGTAGCACCCAAAGTGTTCCTCCGGCAAACGGGAGTTGCATAATCTCATAGTCATAGGAACATGTATAAGTCATGAAGAAAGCAATAGCAACATACTAAACGATCAGGTGCTAAGCTAATGGAATGGGTCATGTCAATCAGATCATTCAACTAATGATGTGATCTCGTTACTCAAATAACAACTCATTGTTCATGGTCAGGAAACATAACCATCTTTGATTAACGAGCTAGTCAAGTAGAGGCATACTAGTGACACTCTGGTTGTCTATGTATTCACACATGTATTATGTTTCCGGTTAATACAATTCTAGCATGAATAATAAACATTCATCATGAAATAAGGAAATAAATAATAACTTTATTATTGCCTCTAGGGCATATTTCCTTCAGTAACAACCTCAGCAAAAATTCTGGCAGTCCAGATACTAAGGACAGCAATGGCAGGTCGCGTCGCAACAAGAACAAACGCCGCGTTAATGGCGGTAATACTGAGGATACGGTAGTCAATGCCGGGTTTAGAGGCTCCAAACCCGGTTAGTGGAAAAAGCCATTCAAAAGAACTACCCCGGGTCCGTCCAATTTGGACCGAATACTCGACCGCTCATGCCAGATACACGACACCCCCGAAAAGCCAGCTAATCACACCAACAGGGACTGTTGGGTATTCAAGCAGGCAGGCAAGCTAATTGCCGAAAACAATGACAAGGGGCTGCATAGCAATGACAAGGAAGAGACCCGACCGCCGAACAATAGAGGACAGAAGGGTTTCCCCCTGCAAGTGCGGACGGTGAACATGATATACGCAACCCACATACCCAAGAGGGAGCGGAAGCGTGCACTCAGGGACGTATATGCGATGGAGCCAGTCGCCCCGAAGTTCAACCCATGGTCCTCCTGCCCGATCACCTTTGATTGAAGGGACCACCCCACCAGCATCCGCCATAGCGGGTTTGCCGCATTGGTTCTAGACCCAATCGTCAACGGGTTTCACCTCACTAGAGTCCTGATGGACGGCGGCAGCAGCCTGAACCTGCTTTACCAGGATACAGTGCAAGATGGGCATAGACCCCTCAAGGATTAAACCCACAAAGACGACCTTCAAAGGCGTCATACCAGGTGTAGAAGCCAACTGTACAGGCTCAGTTACACTGGAGGTGGTCTTCGGATCCCCGGATAACTTCCGAAGCGAGGAGTTAATCTTCAACATTGTTTCGTTCCGCAGTGGCTATCATGCACTGCTCGGACGAACCACGTTTGCAAAGTTCAATGCGGTGCCGCACTATGCATACCTCAAGCTAAAGATGCCAGGCCCTCGAGGAGTCATCACGGTCAACGGAAACACTGAACGCTCCCTCCGAACGGAGGAACATACAGCGGCTCTCGCGGCAGAAGTGCAAAGCAGCCTCCTAAGGCAATTGTCGAGTCCGGCCGTTAAACGACCAGACACGGCTAAACGCGCCCGGAGTAACCTACAACAAGACCACCTGGCACGTTCTGAGCACGCGTAGCAATGCGGCCCCAACCCCAGCCCTTGCAAAATTGCAAGACCGGTCCTTCGCGTACATCATTATGCTCTGGAGATACCATGGGCATAGGGGGAGGGGCATGACCACAACAGGCCCAGAATGCAGCTTAACCACACCAGGGGCTCCCAAGTGTGTCATCTTTTTTCCTTTTTCTTTTTTCTTACCCACAGGACTCCGTTCACCAGAGGCCCTATCCGGCAGTAGACCAGCCGAACTCACGATGCAACAGCCAGGGAAGGAGAAAGGCTACGACGAGTATCCAGGTGATCTCCATTACGAGCATTAAATCTGTTTTATACACCATTCTGCAGCCTACCCCTGGAGGGGGACATGCTTAATAGTCCCATCCCTTGCTTATCGCACTATTTGTATCGTTCTGCATTCCTGGCAGTATTTCTTGAATAAACAATGCATCGCTCTTTTGCTTATAATTGCATTCCTTTCTTATACATATGTTCATTTATGACATGTTGCACCCGTACACTTTGGTACGGCTAAATACACCAGGGGCTTAAGTTCCTCACATTATGGTGTGATAAGTCCGAACACTTTCACAAGTGTGGCACCCCGAACTTATAGCATTATATGCATCGGCTCCGAATCATGTCTTGGGTCAATAGTTGGGTTTGCCCGGCTCCCATGTTTTGGTACCTTATGTTCCGCTATATCGATTAAGGTAGCACTGGGAGAACCACTGCGATTGCGCCCCAGTTGAGCTGGGCGAGCGCCTCAGTGGAGAAAGCTAAAACTGACCGTCATGATGAGGCGAGAGCCGATCGCTATTCGAGAGGTTTTTTCGAGTCCCTAAAGACTTATGCCGCTTAGAACGAGGAACCGGCTTTGTCCGGCCCAGGCGTGGATAGCGCCCCGAATTCGGCCTTCCAAACACTAGGGGCTTCGCCGAAATTTAAAAGTATAGAATTCTATGGCTAAGTGAGAGTGTTCAAGCATTATAAGTCCGGTTGCCTCGTTCGTTGTGTTGAGCGCCTCCCTAGATGGACCCAAAAATGGGAACAAGAGTGCTCAAATTTATCCCGAACACCCTAGCACTCGTGGCATGGGGGCTGAAGCCGACGACTTGCCATCTTTCAGATTTGATAAACGGCCGCACAGAAGGTAATATTTTAAATTAACAAGCGTTGCTTAGCACACATGAACAAAGTTTTCAGCGCACAGGATAACAAAATGCGAGTCTACTCAAATATTACATCTTTGGAGCACTCACCCGCAATCATGCGGGCACCCTTCAGGACACCCTTATAGTACATCTCGGGTGTGCGATACTCCTTGCCCGGCGGTGATGCGTCCGTCACAAGCTTCTCAGCATCCATCCTGCCCCAGTGCACTTTAGCACGGGCAAGGGCCCGACGGGCACCTTCAATGCAGGCGGAGTGCTTGACGACTTCAACCCAGGGACACGCATCCACCAGCCGCCGCACCAGGCCGAAGTAGCTCCCAGGCATGGCCTCTTTGGGCCATAGCCGAACTATAAGGCCCTTCATGGCCTGTTCGGCCACCTTGTGGAGCTCGACCAGCTGCTTCAGCTGGTCGCTAAGGGGCACCGGATGTCCGGCCTCAGCATACTGAGACCGGAATACCTTCTCCGTCGAGCTCCCCTCCTTGGCTCTGTAGAAAGTGGCAGCATCAGACACGCTGTGGGGCAGATCTACGAACGCTCCTGGAGAGCTCCGAATTCGGGTAAGTAACAGGTAATTCACTTTAACATGATTTCTTTGCATGAAGAATGCCTTACCCGCTGCTATTTTCTTCAAATCCTTGATTTCCTGGAGGGCCTTGTGGGCATCGGCCTTAGCGGCTTTGGCACTCTCAAGAGCCGACGCAAGCTCGGACTGTCGAGTCTTTGAGTCACGCTCCAAACCCTCGTGCTTTTCCACGAGAGCCTGGAGCTCTTGCTGTGCCTCCGCCACCCGCGCCTCCTGCTTCTCTCGCTCGGCTCGTTCCGCGGCCGCATTACGTTCGGCCGCGGACACCGCCTCCTTCAGGGTTGCCACCTCGTTCGTGGCCCCTGGAGTACCCATGTTATCCTTGTTATTTCTCTTGCAACCAAATCCTTTTCTGTAAGGTACAACTTTAATACGGTGTTACTCACCTTCCTTGTCCTCGAGCTGCTTCTTGGCACGGTCGAGCTCGCTCTCGGACCGCTCGAGGCTCTGCTTCAAGGTATTGACCTCCGCAGTCAGTGCGGCAGAGGTCAGCAGTGCAGCCTTCAGGACATATTTTTTAAGACTCCTGCGTATATCTTTTTAGATCCTCAGTCCGGCTTTTGTTTCCGAACACCGAACCAAGCATCAGGGGCTACTGTCTATGCGGTATTATATTACACATCTTAAAATTCTTACCTCAAAGCCTGTTAGAAGGCTGCTGCAGGCCTCGGTCAGCCCGCCCTTGGCGAGCTGAACCTTCTGAATCACCGCACTCATGACAGTGCGGTGTTCTTCTTTGATGGAAGTGTCGTTGAGCGCCTCCAGCAAGTTATCCGGCGCCTCCGGTTGGACGGAGGCCGCCGGTGTCACAGTCTTGCCCTTCTTACAAAGGGGCCACCCTCCGGACTCCGGAACCACTGCAGGTTCCGGTGCGGAGTCCGGTGCAAAGTCCGGGAGGTTGCCCTGCGTCACCTCCGGGGCCTCCTCCTCCTGGTGGGTCCCTTCCCGGGATCCCACCTCGGCGTCGTTAGCATCACGGGGGGTGGAGGCAGTCGGAAGAGAATCCATATCCGACATGCCCAAGGACCCGCTCGACGAAGCGGGAAGATCATCCTTGGGCGGACTACAGGGTTGTATGCGGCATTAGAAAGACACCATGCGACAAAAAGAAAAATTATAAATCATCTAGGAGTCCGGATACTTACGATCTCGCCAGGGGCTTGGCCCTTGAGGGCCACTCCTTGTCGTCGTCGCTGACGTTGGCGGAACAGTCCGGGGGAAGGGTCCTTCCTTTCTTGGACCCTTCGGCCTCCCTCGTTGGGGAGGCCTTCCTCTTCTTCTCTCCCCCCGCTGGGGGAGAGGCCTCTTTCTTCTCCTCCTTGTCCTCGTGGGAGGAGTCCGCCTCGGAGTCATCGGACGATGAGTCCGATACCACCTGACGCCGGGAACTCCTTCGGGTTCCCGTGGCCTTCTTCTTGGCCTTCTTCTCCGGCACTACGTAAAGTGTCGAGACCAGCATCCCTGTCAAACGGGCATCCGCTGGGTCTTCTGGAAGGGGAGCCAGACAGTTAACCTGTCCGGACGTCGCCTGCCAGGCCTGTTAAAGGTATTGGGAGTTTAGATCCCGCATAAAGTCAAAACATGAAAAGCAAGTGTCCCATAAAGGATAACGTGGCTTACCTCACCGGCCGGACACCGCGATCTGAATCCACGATCTTCGGAAGCGGATGCGGGAGCTTTGGTGCCCTTGAACAGCACCCTCCAGGCATCTTCGTATGTAGTGTCGAAGAGCCCGCTCAGGGTCCGGTGCTGTGCCGGATCAAACTCCCACAAATTGAAGTCCCGTTGTTGGCAGGGGAGAATCTGGCGGACGAGCATGACCTGGATCACATTGACAAGCTTGAGCTTCTTGTTCACTAGGGTTTGAAGACAGGACTGGAGTCCGGTCAGCTCTTCCGAACTACCCCATAGCAAGCCCTTCTCTTTCCAAGAGGTGAGCCGCATGGGGATGCCAGATCTGAATTCGAGGGCTGCTGCCCATTCAGGGTCACACGGCTCAGTGATGTAGAACCACCTCGATTGCCACCCTTTGATGGTTTCCACAAAGGCGCCCTCGAGCCAAGTGACGTTGGGCATCTTGCCCACCATGGTGCCTCCGCATTCCGCTTGGCTGCCCTTCACAATCTTCGACTTGACGTTGAAGGTCTTGAGCCACAAGCCGAAGTGGGGCTGGATGCAGAGGAAGGCCTCGCACACGACGATAAACGCCGAGATGTTGAGGATGAAATTCGGGGCCAGATCATGGAAATCCAGGCCGTAGTAGAACATGAGCCCCCCGGACAAAGGGGTGGAGTGGGAATCCCAGTCCGCGGAGGAAATGGGGAAGGAATACCACCCTCTCATGGGGCCCAGGGGTGGGGATGAGCTGCCCCTCGTCGGGGAGCCGGTGCGCAATGTCGCTAGACAGATATCCGGCGATGCGCAGCTTCTTGATATGCCCCTCCGTAACGGAGGAGGCCATCCACTTGCGTCCCACTCCGGACATGGCTGGAGAAGGTCGAGGTGAGATGTGCGGACTTGGGCGCTGGAGCTCGAGTGCGCGGAGATGGATAAGCAAAGGAGGAAGAAGGCGTAGGTAAAAAGGTGGATCCTTATCCCCTTATATATGGGCGGACGACACTATGCGTCCCCACCGGCCTGGTAAAACTCGCTTATCTCCCAAGCGCCGCAATCAATGGCGCGGTTGGGTTACCCACATCCGTATTGATGGGAATCCCGGAATAAGGGGAACACGATCTCTGCTTCGACAAGACGTGCCAAGGAAACCGCTTCGCTAAACGCGCTGAGGTGGTATAATAAAAACAATTCGAGCAAAGGCTTGGTTGTGGCGTGACGTCACGCCACAAAATGCGTCAGCAGATTGAACTTGTGTAAATATTATTCTCTACGGTGGTATGTGGAATTTATTTTGCAGAGTCGGACACTATCCTGGTGTTCACAGTCTTCTATAAATTATTCAGAGGAGGAACCCGCCTTGCAATGCCGAAGACAATATGCGCGCCGGACTCGTCATCGTTGAAGCCTGGTTCAGGGGCTACTGAGGGAGTCCTGGACTAGGGGGTGTCCGGATAGCCGAACTACCATCGTCGGCCGGACTCCAAGACTATGAAGATACAGGATTGAAGACTTCGTCCCGTGTCCGGATGGGACTTTCCTTGGTGTGGAAGGCAAGCTTGGCGATACGGATATGTAGATCTCCTACCATTGTAACCGACTCTATGTAACCCTATCCCTCTCCGGTGTCTATATAAACCGGAGGGTTTTAGTCCGTAGGACATAACAACAACAATCATACCATAGGCTAGCTTCTAGGGTTTAGCCTCCTTGATCTCGTGGTAGATCCACTCTTGTACTACCCATATCATCAATATCAATCAAGCAGGAGTAGGGTTTTACCTCCATCGAGAGGGCCCGAACCTGGGTAAAAACATCGTGTCCCTTGTCTCCTGTTACCATCCGCCTAGACGCACAGTTCGGGACCCCCTACCTGAGATCCACCAGTTTTGACACCGACAGGGGGCCTCTCTCCCCCTTGCTTCTGGTGGCGCTGGAGCGCTGCCGGGAGCCATCATCATCACCACGATCTACACCAACACCTCCGCCATCTTCACCAACATCTCCATCACCTTCCCCCATCCATATTCAGCGGTCCACTCTCCCGCAACCCGTTGTACCCTCTACTTGAACATGGTGCTTTATGTTTCATATTATTATCCAATGATGTGTTGCCATCCTATGATGTCTGAGTAGATTTTCATTGTCCTATCGGTGATTGATGAATTGCTATGATTGGTTTAATTTGCTTGTGGTTATGTTGCTGTCCTATTGTGCCCTCCGTGTCGCACAAGCGTGAGGAATTCCCGCTGTAGAGTGTTGCAATACGTTCATGATTCGCTTATAGTGGGTTACTTGAGTGACAGAAGCATAAACCTGAGTAACGGGGTTGTGGCGTATGGGATAAAGGGGACTTGATACTTTAATGCTGTGGTTGGGTTTTACCTTAATGATCTTTAGTAGTTGTGGATGCTTGCTAGAGTTCCAATCATAAGTGCATATGATCCAAGAAGAGAAAGTACGTTAGCTTATGCCTCTCCCACATAAAACTTGCTATCGGTCTAGTAATGTAGTCAATTGCTTAGGGACAATTTCACAACTCCTGCCACCACTTTTCCACACTCACTGTATTTACTTTATTGCATCTTTATCTAAACAGCCCATACTTTTTATTTTCATGTTCTTTACTTTCTTGCAAAATTATCCAACAACACCTACAAAGTACTTCTAGTTTCATACTTGTTCTAGGTAAAGCGAACGTCAAGTGTGCGTAGAGTCGTATCACTGGCCGATAGGACTTGAGAGAATATTTGTTCTACCATTAGCTCCTCGTTGGATTTGACACTCTCATTTATCGAAAGAGGCTACAACTATCCTGTATACTTGCGGGTTATCAAGACCTTTTTCTGGCACCGTTGCCGGGGAGTCATAGCGTGGGGTGAATATTCTCGTGTGTGCTTGTTTGCTTTATCACTAAGTAATTTTTATTTGCTGTTCTTAGTTGTTCTTTATCATTAGTTATGGATATGGAACACGAAATACCAAAAAAATAGGTGTACTTGCTGCTCAAGGAGATGGGGAACCTCCTAAAACCCTCGATGATTGTTATGTGAAAGATATTATGTACTACTTTAATAATCCTGAGAAAACCCCATTCAATTATGTTACGGGAGTAACGTTGGATCAACGTGAATACTTTAGGGATTATCACTTGACACAAAAAGGGAAACTGTTATGGGATCAAATTCAAATGTTGAAGTGGTATGCTAGGCAACTATGCTTGATGCACGATTATACTTGCTGCTCTAGGATGAAGGCTCCACACCTTCCCTTTTCATGCAAATTTAATGATAATGAAACCTTAGCTTCTTATGCTAATGGTATCTATGATTACTATTATGTGGAACAAATAGAAGAATTTGTTGCTTTTATGGGTGCTTATGAGATTGAATCTATGTTTAAAGCGTTTGACGATTTTGATGATTCAGTTTATAGACCAGAAAATTTTGCTATACTTAGATATTGCTATGAAAATTATGAATACAATTACAATATTAATGCATTTATTGAGAAAGTCTC
The DNA here is from genome assembly GCF_018294505.1 of Triticum aestivum. NCBI lineage: Eukaryota > Viridiplantae > Streptophyta > Magnoliopsida > Poales > Poaceae > Triticum > Triticum aestivum. The sequence goes on along the minus strand of NC_057810.1, from coordinate 212,308,082 downwards.
CGCTGCCAAGAAGAGACTAATATTTTGCAGGAAGCTATGGAAGAAGAAATTGATGAAACTGTGAGCTCATTGGATGAAAAAGATGATGAGGTGAGCGAAGAACAAAAGGAGGAAGAGCGGATTGATCACCCGTGCCCACCTTCTAATGAGAGTAACTCTTGAACTCATACATTGTTTAATGCCCTTTCGTGCTTACCAAAGGATGATTACTATGATGATTGCTATGATCCCGTTGATTCTCTTGAAATATCCCTTTTTGATGATGCTTGCTATGCTTGTGGCCAAGATGCCAATATGAATTATGCTTATGGAGATGAACTTGCTATAGTTCCTTATGTTAAACATGAAATTGTTGCTATTGCACCCACGCATGATAGTCCTATTATCTTTTTGAATTATCCCGACTACACTATATCGGAGAAGTTTGTGCGTATTAAGGATTATATTGATGGGTTGCCTTTTACCATTGCACATGATAATTTTGATAGATATAATATGCATGTGCTTGCTGCTCCTACTTGCAATTATTATGAGAGAGGAACTACATCTCCGCCTCTCTATGTTTCCAATTTGATAAAATTGCAAGAAACTGTTTATACTATGCATTGGCCTTTACTATGTGTGCATGAATTGTTCTTTTATGACATGCCGACGCATAGGAAGAGAGTCAGACTTTGTTGTTGCATGGCATATGTTATTTTGTGCTCACTACTAAATTACAAATCATTGTTAATTAAAATTGGCTTTGATATACCTTGGGATTCGGGTGGATCCATTACTTGAGCACTATATGCCTAGCTTAATGGCTTTAAAGAAAGCGCTGCCAGGAAGACAACCTGGAAGTTTTAGAGAGTCATTTATTTCTTTTGAGTGCTTTCATATAGTTTAAAAACAAAAAAAATAAAGAGGGGAACCCAAAAACTTCTCAAAAAGGAAAGTGAAAGTGAGAGAGACAAGCATTGTTGAAGTGGGAGAGCTCCTTGAACTTTGTTCATGCTCACGGAAACTTTGTGAATCTTGATTACAGAAACTTTTCATCAAAAATAATTATCCCCTTGTACAATTCCATTTTATTATAAAAATAATGTTCTAAGGTTTGCCTTTAGGGTGTTTACAATGTTTGTTGGTTTGTACGGTGCAGGACAGAAACTTTGGCTGTAGTGTGCGATTTTACATTTTTAACTGGAACGTCAATTAGTTCTGATTCCTTTTGAAATGTCTTTCTATACAACTTGTTTATTTTTCCTAATTTTGGTAGAATATTTGGGGTACCAGAAGTATGGTGGATGGTCAGATTTCTACAGACTGTTCTGTTTTTGACAGATTCTGTTTTTGATCCATAGTTTGCTTGTTTTGATGAATCTATCAATTTATATTAGTGGATTAAGCCGTGGAAAAGTTATATTAAAGTAGACACAATTCAAAAACAAAATATTAATTGGTTTGCAACAGTACTTGGAGTGGTGATTTGCTTTATTATACTAACGGATCTTACCGAGTTTTCTGTTGAAGTTTTGTGTGGATGAAGTGTCTAAACGAGGAGGTCTCGATATGAGGAAAAGGAAGAGAGGCAAGAGCTCAAGCTTGGGGATGCCTGAGGCACCCCAAGTAAATATTCAAGGAGACTCAAGCGTCTAAGCTTGGGGATGCCCCGGAAGGCATCCCCTCTTTCTTCAACAAGTATCGGTATGTTTTCGTATTCGTTTCATTCGTGCGATATGTGCAAGTCTTGGAGCGTCTTTTGCATTTAGTTCTCACTTTTCTTTTATGCACCATGCTGGTATGAGATAGCCCTTGGTTGATTTATAGAATTCTCATTTCACCTCACTTAAATCTTTTGAGTATGGCTTTATAGAATGCTTCATGTGCTTCACTTATATCATTTGAAGTTTGGATTGCCTGTTTCTCTTCACATAGAAAACCGCCATTTGTAGAATGCTGTTTTGCTTCACTTATATTTGTTAGAGCGTGGGCATATCTTTTTTAGAAATAATTAAACTCTCTTGCTTCACTTATATCAATTTAGAGAGATGACAGGAATTGGTCATTCACATGGTTAGTCATAAAATCCTACATAAAACTTGTAGATCACTGAATTTGATATGTTTGATTCCTTGCAATAGTTTTGCGATATAAAGGTGGTCATATTCGACTCGTGCTAGTTGAGTAATTGTGAAATTGAGAAATACTTGTGTTGCGGTTTGCAAGTCCCGTAGCATGCATGTATGGTGAACCGTTATGTAACGAAGTTGGAGCATGAGGTGTTCTTTGATTGCTTTCCTTTTGAGTGGAGGTCGGGGTGCGCGATGGTTAAATCCTACCAACCTCCCCCCTAGGAGCATGCGTAGTAGTACTTTGCTTCGAGGGCAAGTAGATTTTAGCAATAAGTATATGAGTTCTTTATGACTAATGTGAGTCCATGGATATACGCACACTCACCCTTCCACTTTGCTAGCCTCTATTGTGCCGCGCAACTTTCGCCGGTATCATGAACCCATTATTTACCTTCCTCAAAACAGCCACCATACCTACCTATTATGGCATTTCCATAGCCATTCCGAGATATATTGCCATGCAACTTTCCACCGTTCCATTATTATGACACGTTCCATCATTGTCATATTGCTTTGAATGATCGTAAGATAGCTAGCATGATGTTTTCATGGCCTGTCCGTTTTTTGATGTCATTGCTATGCTAGATCATTGCACATCCTGGTACACCGTCGGAAGCATTCATATAGAGTCATATCTTTGTTAGAGATATCGAGTTGTAAGTAAATAAAAGTGTGATGATCATCATTATTAAAGCATTGCCCCAGTGAGGAAAGGATGATGGAGACTATGATTCCCCCACAAGTCGGGATGAGACTCCGGACTTTATGAAAAATAAAAGAGGCCAAAGAAGCCCAAATAAAAAAAGAGGCCAAAGAAGCCCACCAAAAAGAAAAAAAAGAAAAAAGGAGAAAATAAAAGAAAAAAATGAGAGAAAAAGAGAGAAGGGGCAATGTTACTATCCTTTTACCACACTTGTGCTTCAGAGTAGCACCATGTTCTTCATATAGAGAGTCTCTTGAGTTATCACTTTCATATACTAGTGGGAATTTTCATTATAGAACTTGGCTTGTATATTTCGATGATGGGCTTCCTCAAACACCCGAGGTCTTCATGAGCAAGCAAGTTGGATGCACACCCACTTAGTTTCCAGTTTGAGCTTTCATACACTTATAGCTCTTAGTGCATCCGTTGCATGGCAATCCCTACTCACTCACATTGATATCTATTGATGGGCATCTCCATAGCCCATTGATACGCCTAGTTGATGTGAGACTATCTTCTTCCTTTTTTTCCTCACAACCACCACCATATACCACCATAGTGCTATGTCCATAGCTTGCGCTCATGTATTGCGTAAGAGTTGAAAAAAGCAGAAGCGCGTTAAAAAGTATGAACCAATTGCTTGGCTAAAACCGGGGTTATGCATGATGGGAGTATTTTGTCTAATGAAGATGGAGCATAGCCAGACTATATGATTTTGTAGGGATGAGCTTTCTTTGGCTATGTTATTTTGATAAGACATAATTGCTTGGTTGGTGTGCTTGAAGTATTATTGTTTTTATGTCAAATGATAGACTATTGCCTTGAATCACTCGTGTCTTAATATTCATGCCATGATTAGAAATATGATCAAGATTATGCTAGATAGCATTCCACATCAAAAATTATCTTTTTTATCATTTACCTACTCGAGGACGAGCAGGAATTAAGCTTGGGGATGCTGATATGTCTCCGTTGTATCTATAATTTTTTATTGTTCCATGCCAATATTATTCAACTTTCATATACTTTTGGCAAGTTTTTATATTATTTTTTGGGACTAACATATTGATCCAGTTCCCAGTGTTAGTTCCTGTCTGTTGCATGCTTTATGTTCCGCAAAAACCCCACGTCAAACGGAGTCCAAACGGGATAAAAACGGACGGAGAATTATTTTGGAATATTTGTGATTTTGGGAAGTAAAATCAATGTGAGACGATGCCCGAGGTGGCCAGGAGATAGGGGACCACCCCCACTCTAGGTGGGCGCGCCCCCCACCCTCCTAGGCCACTCGTAAAGCGGTTGATGCCCTTCTTTGGCCGCAAGAAAGCTATTTTTTGGAAAACGATCTGGGCGAAGGTTTCAATCCTATCGGAGTTATGGATCTCTGGATATAAAAGAAACGGTGCCAGGGTAGAATTCCAGAACGCAGAAACAAAGAGAAACAGAGAGATAGATCCAATCTCGGAGGGGCTCTCGCCCCTCCCAAGCCATGGGAGCCAAGGACCAGAGGGGAAACCCTTCTCCCATCTAGGGAGTAGGTCAAGGAATAAGAATAAGAAGAAGGGGGCCTCTCTCCCCCTTGATTCCGGTGGCGCCGGAGTGCTGCCGCGGGCCATCATCATCACCGCGATCTACACCAACACCTCCGCCGTCTTCACCAACATCTCCATCACCTTCCCTCATCTATATTCAGCGTTCCACTCTCCCGCAACCCGTTGTGCCCTCTACTTGAACATGGTGCTTTATGCTTCATATTATTATCCAATGATGTGTTGCCATCCTATGATGTCTCAGTAGATTTTCGTTGTCCTACCGGTGACTGATGAATTGCTATGATTGGTTTAATTTGCTTGTGGTTATGTTGCTGTCCTATTGTTCCCTCCATGTCGCGCAAGCGTGAGGGATTCCCACTGTAGGGTGTTATAATACGTTCATTATTCGCTTATAGTGGGTGGCTTGAGTGACAAAAGCATAAACTCGAGTAAGGGGGTTGTGGCGTATGGGATAAAGGGGACTTGATACTTTAATGCTATGGTTGGGTTTTACCTTAGGTACAATTGTATTTTTACCCCTAGTTGGTTCCTACCCACGGGTTTTGCCCTTACTTTTCGAGCTTGCTCAGTTTTGCCCTTACTTTTTCCATCGAGGTCCCTCGAATGCCCTTTGACCGTTTGACCAAAACTTTGAAAATTCATAACTAATTCATACGAACTCAGGAAAATGCAAATAAGATATCAAAATGTTCAGATAAACATTACCTTTCTGGGCATATCATTTGCATTCAGGACAAAAGCATCATTTAAACTACCTAAGGTAATTAATGTTATTAACATTATTAAAAATAAATAGGTATAAACAATATTTTTTCATGAATAAAAATTACATGCAAATGTAGGTGATGTTTTCCGAACATCCTGATAACTTATTTGCATATTTCTGAGTTTGTATCAACTTGTTATGAATGTACTAACGACTTTGACCATTATTTGGAAACTTCATAACAATTTGATACGAACTCAGGAAAATGCAAATAAGGTATCAGGATGTTCAGAAAACATCACCTACATTTGCATATAATTTTTATTCACGAAAAAATATTGTTTATACCTATTTATTTTTAATAATGTTAATAACATTAATTACCTCTTGTAGTTTAAATGATGCTTTTATACTGAATGCAAATGATATGCCCATAAAGGTAATGTTTATATGAACATTTTGATATCTTATTGGCATTTTTCTGAGTTCATATGAATTAGTTATGAATTTTCAAAGTTTTGGTCAAACGGTCAAAGGGCATTCGAGGGACCTCGATGGAAAAAGTAAGGGCAAAACTGAGTAAGCTCGAAAAGTAAGGGCAAAACCCGTGGGTAGGAACCAACTAGGGATAAAAATGCAATTGTCCCTTTACCTTAATGATCTTTAGTAGTTGCGGATGCTTGCTAGAGTTCCAATCATAAGTGCATATGCTCCAAGAAGAGAAAGTATGTTAGCTTATGCCTCTCCCACATAAAACTTGCTATCGATCTAGTAACGTAGTCAATTGCTTAGGGACAATTTCACAACTCCTACCACCACTTTTCCACACTCGCTTTATTTACTTTATCACATCTTTATCTAAACAGCCCCTACTTTTTATTTACGTGTTCTTTACTTTCTTGTAAAACTATCCAACAACACCTACAAAGTACTTCTAGTTTCATACTTGTTCTAGGTAAAGCGAACGTCAAGCGTGCATAGAGTCGTATCAGTGGTCGATAGGACTTGAGAGAATATTTGTTCTACCTTTAGCTCCTCATTGGGTTCGACACTCTTACTTATCGAAAGAGGCTACAACTATCCCATATACTTGTGGGTTATCAGACGTCGTCGGGGAAGAGGCTCCAGCTGGGCAGTGGTGAGGTGGAGGACGAAGGAGGGTGGGGTTTCGTGGCTGGAGCGGAGAGGTTATGGCGGCCTGGGATTTCGAATGGCGAAAAGGGGGCGATGGGAGGGGGTGAACCATGACTTAGGGACGCGCTTGTCCAAAATGTAGGGTGTGATACAAAAGTACCACCCACCGATTGGAACTAGCGGCCCTTTCGGCTCAGGGTTAGAAGGGGGATTTCGCGTGTCGGGATTTGGCAGCTAGAGGGAGTTTTCGCGCGCGTTGTAATTTCAGGATAGCAAGGCGCGGGTTGTGAAGGCGCTAGTTTTGGAAGCACGATATCTGAATTTTCGGGATATAACAAGACGCGGGTTGAATTTTAGGGACAAGCCTAACGAGTAGTAATAGTGTACTTGTACGTACCAAATCAATTCGCACTTCCCTAAACCAAAAAGAAAACGAAAAAAATAAAACTATTCACACCACACAAAGAGAGAGTCTTGCCCCATTTTACTATACAAATGCTATTCAAAGCTACTCCCTCCTTCCATCTATATAGGGCATAATGCGTTTTTCTATGCTAACTTTGACCAAATATTAGAGCAATAATATATGACATGCAACTTACACAAAGCACACCGTTAAATTCGTCTGTGAAAGGTTCTTTCAATGATATAATTTTCACATTGTGCATGTCATGTACTATTAATCTTGTCAATAGTCAAAGGCGGTCTTAAAAAACTCATTACGCCCTATATATATGGAAGGAGGGAGTATGAATCCATGTTATGTCCAATTAAATTTTTTCGCTTGCTGTATAATGCATGTAACCTACTCATACCAACATTTTAGTGCATTCCAAATGTCTATACTACCACTGCAATTCGAACCAAATTTGAATTTGTTTCTCTATTTCAATAAGAATCTACAATCATAATTGTTGCCAACTTCAACCATCATTCGTGTATTACCTTAATAATTAACACACCACATGATTACTATAGAGATAGATATGAACTATGTGTACTACATGAACTCAAATTCTATTTTCTGAATACACTTGATGTTGATTCCAAATAATAGTACATTTGATGTACTAACTATATATTCATAATCTAAACCATGTTCCATACGTACACCGTGTTTATCACACAAAGTATAGTGCCCCACCCCCTACATTATGACAAGTATTTAGACCTGAGCTGCAAAAGCCACACATTAGCCCAAATTATAATCAATGTTCTATGTATTATACGTAGTACTAGCAAGATGCCCATGCGTTCCACAGAACATCAACATGATCAAGGGGCCTAATTTGCAAATATGGAGAGGGGTGTGGGTATCTTTTTTCAAAATTGCCATAGTTTCCTTCCTATCCGCCAGATATAAATCGGACGGCCTATATTGCAGGATGGTAGGCACACCATCATCAACAACTTCGTTTTTTATAAGAGTAGAGATAAAATATATTATATGTAGTATAACATGTTCATAACCACACCATGTGTATCACCGTTATATATATTCACACATGCGTCGGTTTAAAACACTATGATAAATTCTTCAAATATTCGAATTCACTTTTTATAATGAAGTATGATCTCTATTCGTCTTTTACACCCACACAATCCTCTTATCTTTGTAGCTAGCGCTAACTTTCTCTCGTGCATGCACACGCCCGCATCCCTCTCACCCTCCCTCAGCATTCACTAGCTCCATCGTGCAAATTCGTCTTTTCACTTTAGGTCATTCACCCACGGTGTGTGTAGGCCCCCCAGCTCCTTCTTTATGGCACACATCAATCGATATGCCTCTCTAGCCAGGTGTGCCTAGCACAAACACAAGCTTCCCCTCTTCTCTTATCACCGTCCACGCCTCACTCCCATCACTCTTTTCATCAATCTCGTACTCGCACAATCCTTCCCCCTCGATATAGTATGCCTCTCGTACCACTCCTAGATGCATCCCTCTCTCTCTATCCTTCTCCTCATGCCTCATTTGCTTTCTAATGCACACATGCATGTATACCGATCAATGTCCCAACATATACCTAGATCGACTTTAACTATCCCCCCCCATTGATCGACGTACCTCACAAGTTATGTCTTTCCTTTCTCTAACAAACGGCGATTGATCTTCCTATGTAGTTACGTCTGCTTACCACAGCCATATCGTCCCCCCTCATCATTCGTGCATGCCTCCTGACCCGTCTCTCACACGCACGTGCACAGACAACAAGCAGCCATCTCCTCTCTTATTGATATTGCGGGCGTGCCCTCCGTTTGTCTAGCAAGCCTATCCCACCATTTGTTAGAAGCAACTCCACTACCACCCCCTCCAACACTCTAGCTCTGTCTCTCTCCCAACCTTATTCCTCTCCTGCACATATGCATGGATGTCGATCGATCTCCCTTAATACATAAGGTAGATCGATCTCCTTAATACATGAGGTAGGCCTCTCTCCTCCACACATATACCAGCCATTGTACCTCTATAGTTAATTGGGCCTCCCTCTTCCCCCACCACACACCGATAGTCGAGTGTTGCAGGTAGGTATCCATGCCATAGAGATAAACTGCACATGGCCCTCTCATGTTCCAGTAGGCCAGCCACTCTATATCTTTGACGTGGGCACACACAAATTTGATGGCACTCTTTATCGATCGCGCGCGCACACACACACACACATCATCCCTCTCTTCGATTCTATGGACACCTCAAGCCGATGATACCTCCACTCTCTTCTCTTTGATCGCCCCCTCTATATATATGTTATATCCAGGACTCTATTTCACACACATTGCATATGTTACATTTTTTGATTGACCCCCCCCCCCAAAAAAAACTCTCACAAACCCACACACTATATCTCTCTAGGTTTGTATCTCTCTCACACAACCCCACGTAGGTGTTGTACGTATACAAGAAGAGAATAGGTGCACCGTGCACGTACTCACGCTTTGTGCCCAGCCACACCCGCACGGGTACACGGTGGAGCTCATTTCTTTACGAAATGGCAGCCCATGTGCTAATTTGAACGCCTGTAGCGGTTGTTTACCTAGGGAGGTTGTGTACCACGCGTGCACGAAACAAAGTTCGACTTGATGTGACGCATTATTTTTAAATAAAGTTATAGCGCTCAATGGCATGTACACAGAATATAAAATGATTTTTATGGAGAAAAAGGTAGTCCGCTCCACTATATACAATGACGCCTGCCTGCCTGGTTTGTCTCTCTTCAGAGTATCTCACACAAGGCTGCGGTGGCCTCTCTCTCTCTCTCACCGTTGGTCACTGATCACTACAAAAAAAAGACACATCCGTGACATTTTGGGCCGAACGGAAAAAAATTATGTCATACATATGACACTTCTATGACGATAATTGTGACAAAACCCGGTATCATCATAGATGTGGTGGGCTCCTACTTCTATGACAAAAAATCATGACAGAAAATGGGCTTTTCGTCGTGGGCATGCCAGAGACGCAGCTGCATGACATTCTTTGGGCCGTCCATGACGGAAAAACCGTGGTAGAAGCGAGGGGGAGGAAAATTTCGGGGAGTTGCCGGTTACGGTGGGAGAGCGATGCGCGTTTCTCTCGTACGTACGCGCGTGTGTGCGAGGCGTTGGCTCTAACTGAAGCCGAGCGAGGCATTGGGCTCTAACTGAACCCGAGCGATTGTACTGCAGGCTGCACGTTACTGAACCCGAGCGATCGATCGATGGCTGTTAACTGAACCCGACGGAGCGATTCCTTCGCTACTGCTGCTAACTAAAGCCGATCGATGCTGCCTCTGGGATGAACAATGAGCGTTGCAGGGGGTTTGGATGAACAGTGAGCGGTGCGTTGCCTCTGGATGAACAGGAACCCGTGGTGTGGAGGGCTGGATGAACATTAAACGGTGGAGGGGTGGCTGTGGAGGAGTGGTTGAACAGGACCCCGTGGTGTGGAGGGCTGGATGAATAGTAGATGTTGGAGGGGTGCCCGTGCAGGGGTGGTTGAACAGTAGCCGGTGGAGTAGCGCGCAGTGGAGGCTGGATGAACAGGAGCCCGTGGAGGCTAGAGGAGGTCGACGGTAGCCCGTGGAGGTTGGAGGAGGTCGATGATGGAGATGAACAGTATCCCGTGGAGTCCCGTTTTGCGGTACGCCACACCCCTCCCCCCCCCCCCGTTTCGACCGTAGCGCTCCAACACAAGTCCGTTTCGTCCGTTTTGCGGTATGCCACACCCCTCCCGATGAACAGGACCCCCGTTTCGACCGTAGGAGGTCTGTTTCCTCCATTTTGCGGTACGCCACACCCCTCCCGATCAACAGGACCCCCATTTCGACCGTAGGAGGTCCGTTTCCTCCATTTAGCGGTACGCCAGGCCCCTCCCGATCAACAGGACCCCGTTTCGAACGTGGCCGGTCGAACACAAGGCCGTTTCCTCCGTTGTGCGGTATGCCAGGTCTCGTTTCCATCGCATGTTCCGTCCAAGCCCTCCCGATGAACACAACCACGCATTCCGTTCTGACCCAGCCGGTTGGCTCCCCATGAACACGACGACGACGCTGTTTCTCTGTTCTGAACCAGCCATGTACGTATGCGCGATAGGCGTTAGAGACCCTGCCCGTATGTACGTACGTGGCCGTATTTTCTTTCTTGCACCCTCGCCGCTGTACGTATGTGTACATGCTATGTGTGCGCCTCTACTACGACACGTGCGCGCCTCTACATCGACCAGTATGTACGTACACGTTCGCGACCAGAATGACAATGCTACGTACGCTTCGACCAGGTGGGTCCCGACTGTCAGGCACTTCCTTGCATGCAAAGATGTAGCTGGTGGGTCCTAGCAGTCAGGGGGGCGAATTGTTTTTTTCAGACGCACTTCCTTGCATTCGAAGATGTAGCTAGTGGGTCCCAGCAGTCAGGGGGGCGAATCATTTTTTTGCCTGGACGCACTTCCTTGCGTGCGAAGGTGTAGCTGGTGGGTCCCAGCAGTCAGGGGGGAAACGTTTTTTCACGAAATATGGTGGCCCGTCCGGTGGGTCCCTGCTGTCACGTGGAGGAATAATTATTTTGCGCGTAATAAGGAGGCACTTCCTTGCTGTGGCCATGGGCCCAGCTGTCATCCTCTCCACGTACAGTCCACGTCCGATGGAAGCCGTTCCTTGACCATGTTGACCACGCCGCGCCAAGAGCACCAGGGCGGTGGACGACGGCGAGGCCTAGGAAGGGGACGACGCGGAGCCGGGGAAGACACGGAAGTGGATGCCCACGCGTAGAGGAGTACGAGGGTTCACTGGTTCGCTGCGGTGTGAGGTTGTCGTCGCCACAGAATAACAGGGGTGTGGGTGAGTAGAGGGATGGCCTGGCCAGCGGTAGGAGTAGTAGGGGCGGTGAGGCCTCCGCCGCAACGCAGCCGGCCACGGGAGGCAGGAGCACGAGGCACGACCGGCGCTGGTTTGGGCGGCTGGAGCAAGAATACCAGAGGTTGAAGAAGCACTACGGCCGTTGGATGGACATCGTACGGTCACTGGAGCTAGAATCGTGCATATTGACTAAGTTGACAAAGCCCTCCGTCCCCGTCAACTTAGTAGGCCCACAAGTCAGCCTGCCACTATAGTGGGTCCCAGCTAACAGGGGGAGTATTATTTTTTTTTGTGCGTAATAAGGAGGCACTTCCTTGCATGCGAAGATATAGCTGGTGGGTCCGAGCTGTCAGCGGCGGTAACGTTTTTTTCGCGAAATACTAAGACCTTTTCGGTGGGTCCCTGATGTCAGGTGGACGAATCATTATTTTGCGCGTAATAAGGAGGCATTTCCTTGCGTGTGGCCGTGGACCCAGCTGTCGGCCTCTCCACGTACAGTCCACTTTAGATGCATGTCGGTCGTTGACCAAGTTGACCAGGCCGCGCCGAGAGCACCAGGGCGGTGGACGACGGCGAGGCCTAGGAAGGGAACAACATGGAGGCAGGGAAGACTCAACAGTTGTTTCCCACGCGGAGGGGAGTACGACTGAATGAGGGTTTACTGGTTCGTCTGCCATCGCCGGAGAATAACAGCAGGTGTGGGTGAGTAGAGGGATGACTAGGCCAGCGATGGGACTACGGTGAGGCGGTGAGGCCTGCACGGCAACACAGCTGGCCGCAGGAAGGAGGGAGCAGGCAGTCCCGCCGGCGCTTGTTTGAGCGGCTGGAGCAGGAAGAGCAGAGATTGAAGAAGCACGACGGCCGTTGGATGGACATCCAACCTTCACTGCTTGTGCGTCAACCTTTTTTTTAGGAAAGCCTCAAATCTGTGGAAAACAGCATACATCCCATCTGCCATTATTTCTAATAATTTACAGCCCATTTGCTAATTCTTAAGGTTTTTTTTGGAGCCCATATTCTTTGTTAGCATTACAGCCCATATTGTGGCCACGGTTAAAAATTATACGAAATTTTGCATATTTCGGTGTCTGAACTATTTTTAATCCCAAAATTTCGACTCACATTCAAACTGATTTTAAAAATAAATGTATATCAATATAAAATCCAACAAATTCTCCACGCATAAAAATTAATGTAATTTAAAATCTTGAAATGAAAAAAAAATTGAAACTAATTCCCGATTTGATGTGTTTTAAAAATGTACAGCCCATTTCTCATTACTGATGGGCCATTTTCTCGGCCAACCGAATGAAAAGCTCTCCTCATCTTGAAAGATTTGCAGCCCAACAGGCCTGACAAAGCGACTTAATTGGCAAATCACAAAAAAACTAGGTTGTGGCCGTGGACCCAGCTGTCAGCCTTTGCACGTACAGTACTCTTCCGATGGAAGTCATTCCTTGGCCACGTTGACCACGCCGCGCGGAGAGCACCACGGCAGTGGACGAGGATGAGGCCTAGGAAGGGGACGACGCGGAGCCGGGGAAGACACGGAGCCAGGGAAGACGCGGCAGTGGAAGCCCACGCGGAGAGGAGTACGAGGGTTCACTGGTTCGGCTGCGGTGTGAGGCTGTCATCACCGCAGGGCCTGGCCAGCGGTGGGAATAGTAGGGGGCGGTGAGGCCTCCGCGGCAGCACAGCTGGCCACGGGAGGCAGGAGCATGCGGCATGACCGGCGCTGCTTTTGGCGGATGGAGCCAGAAGACCAGAGGTTGAAGAAGCACTACGGCCGTTGGATGGACATCATACAGTCACTGGAGCTAGAATCGTTCATATTGACTAAGTTGACAAAGCCCTTCGGCCTCGTCAACTTAGTAGGCCCACAAGACAGCCTCCCACCAAGGTGGGTCCCAGCTAGCCGGGGGAGTATTCATTTTTTTGTGCATAATAAGGAGGCACTTCCGGTGGGTCCGAGCTGACAGCGGGGGGAACGTTTTTTTCGCGAAATATGGTGGACCGTCGGGTGGGTCCCAACAGTCAGGGGGAAATGATTTATTTCGCAAAATACTGGTGGCCCGTCCGGTGGGTCCCTGCTGTCAGGTGGAGGAATAATTGTATTCCGCGTAATAAGGAGGCACTTCCTTGCGGCTGCCGTGGACCCAGCTGTCAGCCTCTCCACGTACAGTACTCTTCCGTTGGAAGTCGGTCGTTGACCACATTGACCATGCCGCGCCGAGAGCACCACGGCGGTGGACGACGGCGAGGCCTAGGAAGGGGATGACGCGGAGCCGGGCCACGGGAGGCAGGAGCAGGCGGTAGCACAGCCGGCCACGGGAGGCAGGAGCAGGTGGCACGACCGGCGCTGCTTTGGGCGGCTGGAGCAAGAAGACCAGAGGTTGAAGAAGCCATATGGCTGTTGGATGGACATCATACGGTCACTGGAGTGTTGACTAAGTTCACAAAGCCCTCCGTCCCCGTCAAGTTAGTAGGCCCACAAGTCAGCCCAACAATATGGTGGGTCCCAGCTAGCAGGGGGTATTCATTTTTTGGGCGTAATAAGGAGGCACTTCCTTGCGTGCGAAGATATAGCTGGTGGGTCCGACCTATCAGCGGGGGGGGCGTTTTTTCGCGAAATACAGAGGCCCTTCCTGTGGGTCCTAGCTGTCAGGTGGAGGAATCATTATTTTGCGCGTAATAAGGAGGCATTTCCTTGCGTGCGGCCATGGAGCCAACTGTCAGCCTCTCCACGTACAGTCCACTTCCGATGGATGTCGTTCATTGACCATGTTGACCAGGTCGCACCGAGAGCACCAGGGCGGTGGACGACGGCAAGGCCTAGGAAGGGAACAACATGGAGCCAGGTTCGGCAGTTGTTTCCCACGCGGAGGAGTACGAGGGTTTACTGGTTCGTCTGTCGTCGCCAGAGAATAACAGCATGTGTGGGTGAGTAGAGGGATGCCTAGGCCAGCGATGGGAGTACGGTCGGGTCGTGAGGCCTGCGCGGTAGCATAGCCGGTTGCGGGAGGAGGGAGCAGGCAGTCCCACCGGCGCTTGTTTGAGCGGCTGGAGCATGAAGAGCAGAGATTGAAGAAGCACGACAGCCGTTGGATGGATATCCAACAGTCACTGCTCTCGTGTGTTGACTAAGTTGACAGGGCGTTGCGTGTGCGTCAACCTTTTTTTATGAAAGCATACGCGTCAACCTGTAGTAGGTGCACAAGTCAGCCTCAAATCTGTGGAAAATAGCATACATCCCATCTGCCATTATTTCTAATAATGTATAGCCCATTTGCTAATTCTTAAGATTTTTTTTTGGAGCCCATCTTCTTTTTGTTAGCATTACACCCCATATTGTGGCCACGGTTAAAAAGTATACGAAATTTTGCATATTTCGGTGCGGTCAATTGTTTTTAATCCAGAAATATCGATTCACATTCAAACTATTTTGAAAAATAATTTATATAAATATAAAATCAAAATAATTGTCCATGCATAAAAATCAATGGAATTTAAGATCTTGTAATGAAAAAAAAATGAAACTAATTCCCGGTTTGATGTATCTTAAAAATGTACAGGCCATTTCTAGGCAAACCGAATGAAACTCTCCTCGTCTTGAAACATTTGCAGCCCAGGAGGGCGGATAAAGCAAGTAGGCCTTGTTTGGGTATTTCTTTAAAAAAATAGAACTGAGCTAGCCATTTTCAGCAAGAAAAAAACACAACTGGGCTCATGATGTGGTAAACATAAATAAAACCCTGGCTAGACGGGCCACAGCCCCCGCACAGCCCCGTTGTTACCCTGATCCGTCACTAAAACTAGTATAAATAACAACTGCTTGTTCCTCATTGTCTCAAAAAAAACTGCTTGTTCCTCAAAAAAAAACTGCACGACTTGTTGGGTCCCTGGTGACAACCGCTCGTAGTGTAATTCTCTCGTTTATTGACTACGTTGACGATGGCGTGAGCCTCAGATGTCCAACCATTAGGAGGAACCATATTTTTGGGCTTGTACTATAGAGGCACTTGCTTGCGTACAGCCACTGGTGGGTCCCTACTGTCATCCTCTCCATGTACAGTCATCTCCTTGTTCCTCTCGGTTGTTGACGATGTTGACAACGCAAGAGGGCGGCGCACCGCGCACGGCGAGCGAACCAAGGCCGCAAGGCGGAGGACGACGGCGAGGCCTCAGACGGAACGAACAGGAGCCATTGAAGATGCACTGGTCCAGTCGCAGGCGGAGGGGAGTACGAGGGTTGACTGGTGGGGGTGGTGGGGGCTAGCCACTTGGCTTCTGTAATGCACAGTGAGCTCAAGCAGACGACGTGAGTGATGTTATTTGCCTTGGTTGTGATTTGTTACAATATTTCACTCTAAATTAAACGAATGGCAAGCCATTTGCCTTGTTTCAAAGAAAATATGACAGTCACAGCCGAGTTGAAAAGGGCAGGAACATCTAACTCCAGCTTACAAACTGTACAAAAGCACGAGGGTTGATTGTTCATCAGGTTTACAAAAAAAACAGATTGAAAAGGGCAACAACATCTAACTCCAGCATTGTTTTCGGCAGTCACAGTCAAATGGATCGGTCAGGTCCATAGAATGAACATCCTGGATCGTAAAATTTACTGGATTATGACCACAATATGTTGTAAATAGAAGCCCGACATGTTCAGAAGCTCTTTTGCCCACCTGAAACTCCTTTTTTTGCTCTTCGACATACCCATCCGTCAAAACCATGTTGTTGATAAACTTAAGCCTGATGGACAATAGTAACCTCGCATTCAGCAGAAAGAATGTGACAAATCTTGTGTTTGCACAGTTGGCTACATATCGTTCTAGCGTTATTGTCTTCAATCGAATCTCATGAGAAGTGAGAAAATCCCGATGCTTACGAATCCACCGATTGGTTATAACTTTCTTACCCCGTCCTGTTGCCTAAATAGACATGAAAATTGAAAATAGTTAAGGTCTAAAAGAAGAGTGTCGAAAGAGCAACAGCTGAACAGTTAATTCTAGTACACTATATGCGGGCTTCCAATGTGCGTGAAATTATGACCTTTATATACAACTTCTCCAGACATGGAAAGCATTGCAGCAAGCCAATAATCTTGTTCAGATCAAAACTATTCATTTGGATATATAAGATCTTGCCAGAATCCAGCACCATTGATAGGCCATCTGAGGGAGTCCTGGACTAGGGGGTGTCCGGATAGCCGAACTATCATCATCGGCCGGACTCCAAGACTATGAAGATACAAGATTGAAGACTTCGTCCCGTGTCCGGATGGGACTTTCCTTGGCGTGGAAGGCAAGCTTGGCGATACGGATATGTAGATCTCCTACCATTGTAACCGACTCTATGTAACCCTAGCCCTCTCCAGTGTCTATATAAACCGGATGGTTTTAGTCCATAGGACAACAACAATAACAACAATCATACCATAGGCTAGCTTTTAGGGTTTAGCCTCCTTGATCTCTTGGTAGATCTACTCTTGTAATACCCACATCATCAATATCAATCAAGCAGGACGTAGGGTTTTACCTCCATCAAGAGGGCCCGAACCTGGGTAAAACATCGTGTCCCTTGTCTCCTGTTACCATCCGCCTAGACGCACAGTTCGGGACCCCCTACCCGAGATCCGCCGGTTTTGACACCGACATTGGTGCTTTCATTGAGAGTTCCTCTGTGCCGTCGCAATCAAGAAGGATGCCTCTTCCCGTCTTTAAAGACGGTACCATTGCCAAAGGAGCTTTGGCCGCCGGTCAAGCTATCCGGCTAGGTGGTTTTCTTATGACCGCCCGTTCGGCCACCGCTTCGATGATGACCTCTCAGGTCATCAAAAGCGATCTTCGCATCAACTCGGAATTCGCCGAGCAGCTGGATCCGATGGAGCTCTCTTCCGTAAACGAGCTCTTGGATCGCATCGCCGCCATGCGGGTCACTACAGACTACGATCAAATTGGGCTTAAAACCGATCTGAGAGAAATTAATTCTCCCCAGGCTACCCACCATGTTGCTGTGGTAGAAGAACAACGCGGCGACTCCTCTTCTATGTTAAAAACCAGTTATGTCCGAATTCCCAATCCCTCCATGCCGGATTCCCGCGGAGGGACGGACGTCAATCGAGTACTGAACCTAAAGTCAGGCAGCGGACTAGATTCGTTGGACGACGTCCAACAATCCAAGCTTCCAAATCCGGAAACTCCTCGGCCTTTGAGCCTCAAATTGGGCGGGGTTCCGAATTTAATTCCACCCGCCCACCCAAACACAAGCGATCTATCTCAAATACGGCAAGAGCCTGATGAAACAGTACATCATTACTGGGCCAGATTCCTCCTGGTTATGGACAGGATAAAGGACTACCGTGAGGAAAGCACAATCTCTATTTTCTGCAACAATTGCACGGACAAGGGAATCATGAACGCCATAAGTCGTCACGAAGTTACGCGCTTCGCCAATCTGGCAGCCATAGTACGAAAATACTGTGCGATGGAGAGTGCCTGGAAAACCGAAACTAGATTTTGGGACAGTCCGGCCCTGAACACAACCCTAGTCTGGAATAAAAGGGTGCACCATGCTCAAGCACCTGGGTCAAAAACCAAAAAGCAAAAAACCCCCAAAGGGTACAGAACCATACTGGAGGGATGGCTCAGCGGACCCTGCAAAATCCATAGTACAGAGGGCGCCACTCCAACACATAGCCTTCGAGCATGTTGGATACTACGGCAGGTGGCCAAAAGTGGCGAAGGTCTTCTAGCCCCGGAGAACCAGCCCAACAGTACCAGTACGGTATTAACAGTCTTCGAGACTTTCGCATCAAATAATATGCGGAAACGAACAATCCGCAGCCTCGCCGAAGTCTACCAAGTAGCAACAACAAATCCATGGAGCGACACGGCTATCACCTTCAATGCCAGCGACGAACCTAAATTCCGAACAGCCCGAGCACCAGCCGCATTGGTCCTCAGTCCCATAGTGGACGGCTTTCGCCTTACCAAGGTACTCATGGATGGCGGCAGCGGATTAAACCTCATCTACGAGGAAACTCTCCAAAAAATGGAAATAGACTGGAGCCGCATTGAGCGAAGCAGCACAACCTTTAGAGGAATAATCCCTAGTCGGGAAGTACGCTGCACAGGAAAAATCACACTAGATGTGGTGTTCGGCTCGCCGGACAACTACAGGTCGAGGAAGTCACGTTCCAAGTGGCCCCGTTCAGCAGCGGATATCACGCTCTATTAGGGCGAGAGGCATTCACAATTTTCCAAGCCGTACCCCATTACGGGTACATGAAGCTCAAAATGCCCGGGCCCAATGGAATCATCACTCTGATCAGTGATCTGGACATAGCACTTCGTGCCGAAAACAAAACAGCCGCACTAGCCCTAGAGGCACTATCCGAAGCACTAGTGGCAGAAGAACTCACGGCACTACGCTCCACCATGAATAGGGACGATGTGATACTCGACAAGAGATCTAAGTCCACATCTTTCAAACCAGCAGACGAAATAGTCAAATTCCAGGTCCATCCTACGGACCCCACAAAGACGGCCTCCATCGGGGCACAATTAAACCCTGATGTAGAAGCCACACTACAAGAATTCCTTCGGGAAAATTGGGACATTTTTGCCTGGCACCCTTCAGATATGCCAGGAATCCCACGCAGGCTGGCAGAGCACAGCCTAAATATCCTAAAAGGATTCAAGCCACTCAAACAGGCTCTTCGACGATTTTCCGAACCCAAAAGACAAGCAATGGGAGAGGAGCTAGCCAAACTATTGGAAGCCGGATTCATTAGAGATATAAAACATCCGGACTGGCTAGCAAACCTGGTAATGGTACCAAAAAAGGACAAATCATGGCGCCTTTGCGTGGATTTTAAAGACCTTAATAAGGCCTGTCCAAAGGATCCTTTCCCCCTCCCACGCATCGACCAAACCATCGATGCTACCGCGGGGCACGATTCATTGTGTTTCCTCGACGCATACTCCGGATACCATCAAATCAAGATGGCGGAAATAGACCAGGCCGCAACGGCATTCATTACTCCATACAGACCATTCTGCTTCAATACAATGCCCTTCGGACTTAAAAACACCGGCGCAACATATCAGCGCATGATTCAGACATGTCTGGCTACCAGATCGGCAAAACAGTGGAGGCATATGTAGACGATGTGGTCGTCAAGACCAAACACGTCGAAACTCTAATAGACGATTTGAGGTTCACATTCGACAACCTCCGAGCGTATGACATTAAGCTTACCCCGGAAAAATGCGTTTTCGGCGTACCAGCCGGAAAGCTCTTGGGCTTCATTGTACCCGGTAGAGGAATCGAAGCAAACCCAGCCAAGATCCGAGCTCTGTCACAATTGGACATCCCAAAAGACCTCAAACAAATACAAAAATTGACTAGATGCGTGGCGGCCCTAAACCGCTTTATCTCCCGTTTGGGAGAAAAAGCATTGCCCCTCTATCGCCTCCTCAGGCGCACCGAACAGTTCGAATGGACAGACAGCCGGACTCGAAGAAATAAAGGCCATACTAGCAACAAATCCGGTCCTGGCCGCACCCAACTTGGGCGAACCAATGTTGTTATATATCGCGGCAACACATCAAGTTGTAAGCGTGGTGCTCGTCGTCGAATGAGAAACAGAATGGCACAAATTCCCTCTTCAAAAACCAGTGTACTATGTATCCACTGTCCTAACTCCATGCAAGTCTCAGTACCCACATTACCAAAAGATAGCGTATGCGGTGTTCATGGCATCCCGGAAGCTGCGACACTACTTTCAAGAGTGTTCGATAACAGTGGCCTCCGAAGTACCTCTCAACAACATCATAAACAATCGCGACGCGACGGGCAGGATTGCAAAATGGGCCATTGAGCTTTTACCATTCGATATAACCTACAAACCACGACGAGCTATAAAGTCGCAAGTTTTGGCTGACTTCGTCGCGGAATGGACTGAAGCCGAACTCCCTAAAGAGTACGACGCATACTCCAATTGGATTATGCACTTCGATGGCTCTAAAATGTTGGCCGGCTTGGGGGCTGGCGTCGTCTTGACGTCCCCAACCGGAGATACAGTCCAATACGTACTTCAAATAATGTACATGGACTCCAACAAAGTAGCCGAATACGAGGCCCTTCTACATGGTCTCCGGATGGCCATCTCCATGGGAATTCAACGCCTAGAGGTCCGCGCGGATTCAAACCTCGCAATATCCCAAGTAAATGGAGACTTTAACGCCAAGGATCCGAAAATGGCAGCCTACCGTAACGTCGTCTTAAAAATGTCAGCTCGGTTCGAAGGACTCGAATTCCACCATGTAGCGCGAGACAACAACCAGGCAGCCGACGTGTTGGCGCGCATCAGTGCAAAACGCGACGCCGTCCCTCCAAACATCTTCCTGGAGCGGCTCTTTAAGCCATCCGTACTATGGGAAGAGGAGTCCGGAAATAGCAATCTGTAACCAGCCGCACCACCCAACATGGAACATTCTGACACAGTCGATGGCTCAGCCAATGAAATAACACCCTCAGCCCACGAAATAATGGCAGTAATCGCCCCGTGGATGGAACCATTCCTAGCCTACTTAACTAGGCAGGAACTCCCCGAAGACCAAAATGAGGCCCGCTGCATAGTTCGGCGATCTAAAGCCTACAAGGTCCATGAGGGAGAACTTTATAAGAAAAGCACAACCGGAGTCCTTCAAAGGTGTATCTCCGAAGAGGAAGGGCGAAATCTCCTGGCTGAAATTCACGCCGGACTCGGTGGGCACCACGCCGCAGCCCGGGCCCTTGTAGGCAAGGCCTTCCGTACAGGATTTTATTGGCCGACTGCCCGAGCAGATGCTCAGGACTTAGTCCAACGATGCGTCGGTTGCCAGCTCTTTGCTAATCAAAGCCACATGCCACCCACCGCCCTCAAAACTATACCCATCACCTGGTCGTTTGCAGGTCTGGGGGCTTGATATGGTTGGACCCCTTAAAGGGGGAACCCACAAGCAAAAATACCTATTGGTCATGGTGGACAAATTCACCAAATGGATAGAGGCCAAGCCAGTTAAAACGGCCGAATCCGGACCCGTGATAGACTTTATATCCGGGGTAGTACACCGTTATGGTGTCCCCCACAGCATCATCACTGATAACGGCACGAATTTCACGGCCGACGAGGTTAAACTCTGGTGCAAAAACATGGGCATCAAGCTCGACTACGCTTCAGTCTATCGCCCCCAAACTAACGGTCAAGTCGAACGAGCAAACGGTCTAATCATGAGCGGCATCAAACCCAGACTAGTGCGGTCCCTCAAGGAATCTAACACGCACTGGGTAGAGGAGCTCGACTCTGTACTCTGGGGGCTGCGGACCACGCCAAACCGCACTACCGGATACACACCATTTTTTATGGTGTACGGCGCAGAGGCAGTTCTGCCCTGCGATATAATTCATGACTCACCTTGCGTGCGCATGTACGAAGAAAGAGAAGCCGAGTTGGATCGGCAGGACAATTTGGACGCCTTAGAGGAGGAGCAGGACGTGGCAAAAGCTCGTTCCGCATTTTATCAGCAGCAAGCTCGAAAATATCAAAGCAGAGAAGTACGAGCCAAAACTTACAATGTTGGCGAACTTGTTCTACGCCTGCCGGACAAGAAAAAGGACAAACTTAAGCCCAAATGGGACGGTCCCTTCATCATCGACCAAGTCCTGACCGGCGGAGCATACCGTCTACGTAACGCATCTGACAACCGACTCGAGCCGAACCCATGGAACGCAGCCCGTCTCCGAAGATTCTACGCCTAGCGCCGGACTCAGAGTTCGTCTCCCTCCTCCGTCCACCTTTTACATTTTCACTGTCTCTTGTCCCCCTCCTTCTTCCCACTTTTTTTAGTAAAAGCCTTTGATAGGCTGATTTGCGCATTGTTCGCACACACTTGATGTGCTCCTAGCACTCATTATACCTGGGGGCTTCTTTCACAGAAGCATATTTATACGGGCTTCATGCCCAACACATGTGTCATACTTCCGCATGTACCTTTTATTCACCATTATATGCATCGATATGACTTAAGTTTTGGCCAAGCTGGGTTTCCTGGCTCCTGTGCTTACCCCTACGTTCCCGATTGTTCGGCTAGGAGGTAAAGGGAGCACCTCTGCGATTGTTACTGCCGGGTCAGCCGGATGTGTACCTCAGACTGGGTGAAGCCGAAAGCTAGCGTTCTTAAGGGAATATTCGGTCGGTGACTTGAAAGATGATTTATTACTTATTTAACTTATCCGCCCCCAGATGCTTTTTCTGCTCTCTTCGCAGTACGGACATGCACCTTAGGGCATGCCTCCCAGGGAAAGGAACCCCTAACGGAACTATTCTCCCTGGAAGATGTTTCTTACTAACCATGTAATATAACATAACTAGTTGGGCACTTGTCTGATAAAGCACTAATGACCCCTACGCCTGGTCTCCATGCATGCCCCGGTTTTTTCATAACTGAGAAGGTATTCGGACACACTCCGGACTCTAGGGTCCCGAGGTTGAAGCGAAAAGGTCGGCAAAGACAAACGATCTACAATCCGGCTAGAAGGCATTTTACATCTCATTTTAAAATACATCGTCAAATCGACTGATTGTACTCCTCTTCAATCCCGTCTAACAGGCTGTCTAATTTACAGTCCTGTTGGGAATACTTAGCGGCCAACTCTACTTGGTCGTACATTAAGCTCACAGGGATCTCCTTCCCATCGGGCCCCACAGGTCCGACCTCGGCCATGTGGTTCGGATCCGCCTTCTTGTACCACGTCTTCACCATGGCCCAGGCCTCCCTGGCGCCTTGACGGCAGGCCGATATCTTCCACGGACGGAAGCACTACCGTGCTCCCTGCAGCTTCTCGGCAAGCCCTTCAAGGCTTTCGGGTAGGGAGACAGACAGCCATAAGGCCTGGGCGACGCCACTCATCGCTTGCCGAACACGTTCGTGCAGTTGCATCAGCTCGGGGAGTTGGTCACCCGTTGAACCGGGCATTTCCTCCGCAGGGCGACCTGTGAGCACACCTAAAGACACATTTCTGTCAATCGACTTCCTCGCCGAACTCTTCTTTTCAAAGGAGTTTGCTCAAGCACTTACTATAAATGCCGCGACGAAGCCGCTGATTCTCCTTCACGGAGCCAAACAGCTGGGCCTGAACACCTTTCAGCTCTTCTCCCAGCTGGGTGTGGGCATCTTGGAGCTTGTTCCTCTCCTGCTGCACCTTCATAAGCACCCTCTCGCCGGCCTTCAGCTGGCGCAGTAGCTGTTGCTTGTCCGGATCTAGTCCGGCACCCTCTGCAATATTATTGTCAGATGTACGCACATGCCGCACTTTATTAACTACTTATCTTTTTGAAGTATGTATTACCAGTGGGGGTCTCTGTAGCTCCCCCTGTGGCGGCCAGTGCGGCCTCAAGTTGGGCCTTGCACTCTTGAAGCTCCTAGGACAGGTGGGTATTCTTCTCCGTAAGATCCTGCATAACAAATTATCCTTAAATCAGTTATTTTAACTATTTTAAGTCTCGGGGGCTACTGGCATATATAATTATTAAAATTCCTTACCCGTATGTCCTTCACATACTGCTCCGTGGCTCTGGTTAAACCATCTTGAGCGGCACGGAGGTGCGCATCTCCCGCATTAAAGGCATTCAGTGCCTCCAGGGAGAAACACGCGTCACGAAGAACTGTCCGGCGACGCCTGTGATTCATGGTGCTCTCCACCTCAGACCTGGTGGTGGACATCCTGTCGGCATCCTCCGTTGGAGGAGCATCCGGCTCATGCCTTGTGTTCGCCTCCCCTTCCGGACCACGCGTTGG
This sequence comes from Triticum aestivum, assembly GCF_018294505.1. Taxonomy (NCBI): domain Eukaryota; kingdom Viridiplantae; phylum Streptophyta; class Magnoliopsida; order Poales; family Poaceae; genus Triticum; species Triticum aestivum. The sequence continues at coordinate 212,283,694 of NC_057810.1, read as the reverse complement.
AGCATGGCTGGCGGAGGCTTGATTGGCAACCTCTCCGGACACTGTCCGGCGAGCGCTCTTTCTCCTGGAAAAGTCATGAGCGTTAATATACCTCCTAGGGATCTTTCCCTTAAAAACGGCGGTGCGCCATACCATTGCGGCGACGTTTCGATTCGCGCCGCACTCCTCTTCCGCCTGCTGGGCCGAACTGACCCTTGTTGGTCAGCCGCCGCGGGTTCGGCTTCCCGCCTTAAAGACGCTTCCTGCGATGCACCATCGGTATATGATGGTCAGAAATGAGCATGAATCAAATAATGGTGTCAGGACTCCGGTCGTAGTCACCTGGGAAGCCGGAGATAAACCGGGATAGTCAGCCGTAATGGCGACTAGAACATTGTCCATGCTAAGTTGGTGGAACACCCCGTCAATCAGCTCCACCTTTATGTCCGGATCCTCTTCGGAGGCCGGATCAAGGGATCGTCCCGGATCCTCGGGTTGTGGAGTCAGGCTTTGCATGCCCTCCACGTCCCGGCGCAGCTCCTGCGTCAAAATCACAAAGTAAGACACTTGACTTTGGGAATATGGATCTGATAGATAAACGTCCGCCTACCCAGCTCCGAGGGTTATTCATGGAGAATCCATTCAATGGACTCGTGCGGAGAAAGTCCTCCTTCTCCGCCTTGTACAAGCCGGACAGGATCTTTACCAGATCGGCAGCCGATCCCGGCCCTTTGCGACCATGACGGGTGGCGTCATCTTCCCCGTTGAAATCCCACATGGGGTGGCCCCTATATTGAAGCGGCTGCACCCCTCGCATGATGCATGTGTCCATGACTCCAATCATGGTCAATCCGGAGTGGGCCAGTAACTTTATCCGGCCCATCAGATAAGGGACGCTCCCATCATCTTCCCGTTGAGTGCTCCGCGGGCGCCAACTCAGGCGTTTCTTCAAGGGAGCGTTGCTGAACTCCGGGAGGCCGATCCGAACTGGATCCGGCAGAGGGGCGTCCTCCATATAGAACCATTCCGAAGGCTAGTCTTCGGACGCCTTCTTTGGGGTACCGGATAGATATCCGGTCCCAGCGATGCGCCATATTTCGGCTCCGCCCACTTGATATATTGACCCCTCGTGAGAACGGGGTACGAGGCAAAACAATCTCTTCCACAGCGCAAAATGGGGCTCGATGCCCAAGAACAGCTCGCAAAGAGCTACAAAGCTCGTGATGTGCAGAATGGAGGCAGGTGTAAGGTGGTGAAGCTGGAGTCCGTAGAACTCCAGGAGCCCCCGGAGAAACGGATGTATGGGAAATCCGAGTCCCCTTATTAGATAAGGGACGAAGCATACCTACTCTCCTTTGGAAGGGTTGGGGATGCTCTCCGCCTGCTTTCCACCCCTGAAGGTGGCCAGTCCGGCTCGAACCGGAACCATGAAGGCTGGGGGAAGATATCCCTCGGTTTGGAGCATCACTAGCTCGCTGTGTGGAACTAAGCATTTCCCCCAATCTCCTGGCTGAGGGCTGGGAGCGCGAGAGGAGGAGCCGCGTCGACTATCCATGATGGAATGGATTTTTGTCAGAGGCGCTTCGATGAGTACTTGCGGAAGGAGGATGGTGTGAGTTGGATCTAGATCCTCGCCTCTCTTATAGGCGGCTCATTCGCGCGGCTAGGGGGTAAAACATAAAAATACCCTAGCTTTTCGCATTCATACGACACATGGAAGAGGGCCATTATTGGACGTAGAAGCCAAGGAGCGCAACATTTATAAGGAAGCCGAACGCTATTCGGCAGGTACATGAAGTTTGAAGGAGAACCCGCCTTGCAACGCCGAAGACGATATACGTGCCGGACTCATCGTCATTGAAGCCTGGTTCGGGGGCTACTGAGGGAGTCCTGGACTAGGGGGTGTCCGGATAGCCGAACTATCATCATCGGCCGGACTCCAAGACTATGAAGATACAAGATTAGAGACTTCGTACCGTGTCCAGATGGGACTATCCTTGGCGTGGAAGGCAAGCTTGGCGATACGGATATGTAGATCTCCTACCATTGTAACCGACTCTATGTAACCCTAGCCCTCTCCGGTGTCTATATAAACCGGATGGTTTTAGTCCGTAGGAACAACAACAATCATACCATAGGCTAGCTTCTAGGGTTTAGCCTCCTTGATCTCGTGGTAGATCTACTCTTGTAATACCCACATCATCAATATCAATCAAGCAGGACGTAGGGTTTTACCTCCATCAAGAGGGCCCGAACCTGGGTAAAACATCGTGTCCCTTGTCTCCTGTTACCATCCGCCTAGACGCACAGTTCGGGACCCCCTACCCGGTCCGCCGGTTTTGACACCGACACCATCCATGGAGAAACTCCTCATTGAGCATAGAACATAATATTAGTACAAAATGTGTACTCCAAGATGATATATAAATTATGCGCAGAAATTTAAAATGCAGCATATGGTTACAAGTGTAGATGATAATATAAAGTACCTGAAGAACTGTGGAGCCAAACACCATATTGAAATGATCACAGAGATCTTGTATTACACACAAGGTCTCCAGTTTAGGCGTAGAGAGGACGGTTATTTGCAACGGTGAATAACTAGAATCAAGGATCAACCTTTGAAGTGAAGGGGCATCTTGGATGATGAGCTGCCTTCCGTCAAAAGAAATTCCAATTCTTACAAGGTTAGGCGACTTTATTTGGAGACAACCGATTCTAACTGTGAAAACAAGCACCAAGCACTCCAGCGCAGGGCAACTGGAGTGGATGATGCTGTGCAATGAGGCCTCTGATATACGAACCCGCACAAGTGAAAGTTTCTTGAGAAATGGGAGTCGAAGGTTTAGTACCAGATTGTCTGGAAGGTAGCACAGCGCAAAGGGGGCGGTGTGGAGAGAGGAGGAAAACCGCGAGATGGACATCGGTGCTGAGGGCACAAGTTCATGGCGTTCGGTATGTGGTATGTGATTTCCAGGGGAATAGTAGAACTCAAGCAGCTGTAGTTCTGTGAATTCAGGGGATTTCAGCCAGGCGTCCACCATGCAGGGCATGGTATGCTTGCTCAGGTAGCATGACGGGATGCAGAGGCTTTGAACGGAGCCCTGGTGGGAGGAGATGATGGCTCTGGGGATTTCCAAATCATTGAAGAGAGATAGCTGACGACAGTCGAGATTAAGGGGCACGGCGCGCCATAGAGGGCGCCACCGAATTGAGAGGACTTGGGTGCGGCAGCAATCCTTGGTGGGGAGAAGCGAGATGATCTCCCCAAGGACGGCGTCCGGGAGATTGCTGATGCAGTCCACCCGAGATTCTATGGCTTCCTGGGATCCGGTGGGGGCGGGGTCGCCGCTTCTCCCCGCGCTGCCGGGTGCGGGATCTACAATAGGCATCGCCGCTGGCGGGAGCCTCATCTTCTTGGCGCTGGGGTCAGCTGACTCCATTTTCCTCGAGGGCATCGCGTCGCACTCACGGATTTGAGCAGAGTAACAAATGACGAGCCTAGTTGTAGTGCGAGCGAAGAAGAAGGGGAGCTGGGGGTTTTCTGTAGGAGTGAGGAAGAAGGGGAGCTGGGGTTTTCTGTAGGAATGAGCTGACGTGAGGTGGGTGGGAGCGAGGAGGAAGAAGAGCACCCAGGGTTTTTTGTGGGGGAGGGGGCGGTGTGCTGGGTGTTGGTAGCGCCTTTTGAATTGATTTTACTATTTACTAGTGTGGATTGGCTGTTTTGTCTTGGGCCCAGAGAAACAATTACTACTAGTACAGTGGAGACACTCTATAGCTACCCAGAAAAACAATTACTACTAGTACAGTGCAGACACTCTACCGCTTCTGGCTCCTCCTAGGTCATTGAAACGTCTCCCTCTACTGAATGCCATTATACTTTTGTTCACCGACATGCGGGCCATGCGGCGCGCGGGCCCAAATGCCATCCACCAAATTAGCAGGCAGTATGCAGGCGGAGAGTCACCCTGGTCGTAGCGCGGCAGTAACGAGCCGTCGTATCACAAAACCCTACCTCCCCGCAGTCTAAGTTTGACGGACGAAGCAACCATCATTTCACTCCTTCGCTGAATCCCCTTCTCCCTCACCGTCTTCAAGAAAGGCAACACTCGCATCTGCCACTGTTCTTCTCTCCCAACGAAGGGAAGGTAAGCGGATCCGTGATGTTGGTATATTTTCGTTCAGAGAAAAAAAAGAACTTTTGCAAAGCAGTAACCGATCCTCACTCTCTTTTTTGTTTCATTGTCATTGCGATTGTGTTTTCCTTTCAGTGGTCTCCTAGTATTCGTCAGTTTCATGATGGACCAAGGAGAACCAGGCAAAGATCTGCCGATATTGGAGCAGACGCGGGAGGCTGATCCCCACGAGACAGAGAGCTCCAAGAAGATGGAGGCAACCACCGAGCCGACCCCAGATACGCTCACGGCCACTACTGAGATGGTCAACGCCCCGTTTGAGGTTACAGCCCCCGTGGCACTGCAGGAGCAGTTTTCCCCCTTCAAGGATGTGTCCCCCCCCCCCCGCTGAGCTGCCCAAGGTGATTTCCTTCTTTGCCGATCTCGATTGTGGTTTTTCATCTAAGTATGTGGTGATTTTTTTAGAAAAGGAAGTATGTGGTGATTAATAATGCAAAATTTTATTAGCTTCGATGCCATGCTATACATAGTGGTTTAAATAACTTGTGGTTCTTATACTGAAAAGTAATTCAGAATTTGTTTCTGTTTCAATTAGAGCCCTGATGCAGACAAGGATTGTGTGGTTGTGCATGTCACTCGCTATGAGGCGGACGACCTGAATATACGCACTGGGAAAACAGAGTTCTTAGGCTGTTGGATCCTGGAAGCCATTTGCGGTTATACCAATGAAGAGTTGTATTCCAGCCTCACTGTTGTCAGGCGTGTTGTCCAGGGTGTACTGAAGCACAAGAAGTTCAAAGCTACTCCTTCGTTTGTGAGGCATACTGTTCTTGTCAAGCTTACGCAGGAAGATGACGTGGCATGCCTCCACAAACAAGTTTATCAGTGGCAAGGCCACAAGGTTGTCTTCATGAAGGTTCACAGGATTGAGCTGCTGCGGGACGTCCTCGATGATGTTCATGGCAAGGTCCGTCTTGTGTCCAGCCCAAATTAGATCGAGGCATGAAATAGTTGCCCCAGCTAGTGTTTAATAGTAGTTTGGATTGTGTCTAATTATCCGAACCTTGCCTGTTATCGACCCCTCTGGGGCTAGTGCTCTGTTTGAATCCGTCTATGGGAACTGCTGCTACTTTTGTGTGCCCATGAATCATGTGAGAACCATCGTAATTGTTGCCGAAACAGATGCGCCCTCACTAGTTTTTTCATGAATATGGCATGGTAAGACATAAGTTGTCACGGTTTATCATACGAGCAGTGTGTGTTTTGATGAAATAGAGCACTCGTTCGAGAACCGTGCGCCGACGTATACATAAGTACTTGTAAACACTGTTGGTGCTACCCCACTTGTAAGCAGTTGTGCAAAACACGGCACATTGGCTCAGCTCGCTTCAACACTAGGCTATCGACCAGCTAACAATCAACAATCTGCTGTCTGACATATAAGCAACTACTATGTATCTTGTTACAGTGGTTCATGCAGTTAATTGAGGCCACAATGTAATAAATTCCAAACATTCACACGCTAGTCCAGCGCTCATGTGGAACACTCACAATTAAACTCGTCTTCATAAAAATCTTGAAAAGCATAAGTTAAGCAATTTTATACATCTCAATGATTCATAGAACATAACAAACATATACTAGTTCATAGCAAAAGACAAAGTTGTGAGAAGGTTTACAAATCAGGAAAAAACAAGCAAGGCTTCTCTGAGCAAAGGGCCTCCCGGCAGGCTTAAATTTCCTGGAGTTCACTCTGGTTTTTTCTTGTTGCCACCATCCAGGGTTAGGTTCTCTCATTCCAGAATAACCAATTATAATTGTGGTCTCAGCTGGAATGCTGAACTGAACCATGCAGTGTACTGACCAGCTGAAATGCTTGTGCATTCCACTAAATTTAAGCACCGCTATTTGCAGAAATAAGCAGACCACAATGCCTCTTGTCCGCGCACCTGTCCAAAAAACCGCCGTGCAGCCGTGCCAGCTAGTCCTCGGTCCATGGATGAACTGGTAGAAAGTGCATTCCGGACTAGGATGCAGTTGTTTTCGCTCGTCCCTGCACTGCAATCAGGAAGTAAAACGTACGAATCAGCTTCTTTTAGATTGCGTTGGTCATTCTACCTTAGTTACTACCAATGTAGGGATACCTTGAAGACGGGAGGTTAGACGACGGCAACGAGGGATAGCCATCTCATTTTGCGCAGTTGTACTAAAACTGAGGTGTGTGCTTTTGATTGCGCGGATAGAAACTATACGGAGACAGACATCCCGAAACGATATGGAGACAGACATCCCTGTTTGCGCAAATACGAAATACGGTTATTTAAACAGTGACACATATTACTACTTTCCCCCGTTTCCTCTTAGAACCAAGTCCTAGATTCATGCTACAGCTTTCCCACTTTCTTCCCTGTTTGAACCAACGCTTTGAGTTCACTGTATGAACTAGCTTTACTTCTAATAATAGTAGAAGTCTAGGTGGCTTTGTAACAGCGGACGGAAGTAGAAAAGGATCCACACGAAGGGGGAAGAGCTGGGGCAGTAGAGCAAGGCAGGTTTCGAAGGAATATATACCTGAGGGTCGTCGGCATGTGGCAAAGACGGCGTCGGGAGGCCGCATCTTGGCCACAATACCGCAGGGAGGAAGAAGGGGTCGGAGGCCCTCCCGAGCCGGCGCTCTCTCGGAGAGAACGGCACGGCCGCCGATCGGGACGCGCGGGCAGCCTTTGGTCTCCTCCCTCGCCGCCGACGACAGCGTGAACGATGCACCTACACCCCCTGCCCCGGTCGAGGTTGTCCGGCCGGATTTGTGACCAGCCGTGAGCTGAGAGAGAGAGTGTGGCCACCTATGTCTTGCTTAGATCTGGAGAGCATGAGAGAGTGAACGAGAGGAACCCTAGTAAAGCAAGCGCTAAGGCTCCTGCTTTTATATATAGTGGAGTGATTTTGTTGTACCGGCTTCAAAAAAATGCGCTCCTACGTGTACCCGCGAGTGGGTGTGAGAGAGCTAGTGCGTGCGTGCACCACTTCTCTTCGTGAGAGTACAATATATACTATGCCCAAAGAACGTTCGCCGCAAGAGTAATAGTATAAGTGTGTGACGTGTGAGCTAAAATAAAATGTGCGCGCCGTCTTTTGTTTTTTAGAAGTTCTGAGGGTAGGGTGTGAAGAGCACATATGTGCGTGACGTCTACCTGCAGATAGAGGATGGGTGCGACGTGCGAGTCTGCGAGAGGACTCGGGAGAGTCGTGACTCGTGAGGGTGCGTGTGCGTGAGAGAGAGGGGGGCACGTATCAATGCAATGCATGTGTCCGTAAATCATTATCCGACAAACGTTCGCCACAAGCCTTTTCCTGACGAACACCGTAAGAACCGTTAGATCGGCATCCGACAGTGTCAGTTTTGCCATGTCATTTAACAGAACAGCCACTCCTCCTACACACAAATCTTCCACGTGAGTGTTAGCAACTGCCGTATGCTCCCTCCGTTCTGAAATGCAGTGCATATAGCTTTATTGAAAATTAGAACCTCGCAAACTTTTACCGAGTTTTCGTGTACCAAATTGCACATGTAGAATACCCTGTATATATCATTTCATTCATCTTCGATAGGTAACTATAAAGATGGGTGAGGAGTCTACAAAGAAAGACCATCGTATCACCCGCAGCAATTTCAACCATCCTTTAGTGTCGAGGAATATCATAGGAACTCTATATGATATGATTTTTATAGGATTTTTTTCCTTTAGAGCCAATTGGTTCATAGGAATAGATTCATATACTCTACATTTCAAAGGAAATAAACATGATATCATTTCTATAGCTTTAGAGCCACTTGGTTCATATGAATGGATTCCTATACTCCCTTAATTTCAAAGGAAAATAAACATTAGCGTATATTCAATAGAAAAGTTCCTATGATATGAACCAAATTACATCTCTTTACTAATCCCTCCTCATAGGAATTGAGATACATGTCATCTCTAGATTCAATAGAAAAGTTCCTATGATGTGAACCAAATGACATCTCTTTTCCAATCCCTACTCATAGGAATTGAGATGCTCCATGTCATCTCTTTCCCTACAACTTCCACGTATGCATCTTCTATTCCTAAATAGATAGTACAACCCACTAGTAGCTTTTTTTCCAAAACATGCAACTATGGAAAAGAACTATATAGTGTGCCAATAACTTTGAAAGATGGTCGCTGGATGAAGCTAACCCGACAGTGCAGAGATGGGCAAATCCGAGCACTACTGGCCGTTGGATATCATCAACATTCCACCAGATCTGCCACATGTACAATTTAGAAGACTCCATGGTTGAACTTAAGCATAATGCACAAACCTCAAAACACAAGCACTTCTCCTTTGTTCTAGAATCTTCTGTATCATAATTGATTATTTTTTTCTAAATGAATTGCCATTATTTGTTTTTTACTTTATGATTTACAATGCACAACCCCATGAATCTTAACATTTTTATAAAACTAATTGATTTTGAATGAGATGAACTATAAGAACTAAACGAACATCTACATCATGCATATATGACTCAAAGCTTTACATGCTATAGTGTGTATTTATTCATAATTTGGTTTCGAAATCTCATGCGTTCAATACATGTGTACCTTACTAGTTTTGAGTAGAGTAGCAAATTTCACGCGGCCCCGGGTATATCAAAATGCAGGGCCCATGCATCATTGCCTTTCGGTCGAACCTACGTCCACAATTTTTTGTACGTGCTATATCTCCACTGGTCCCCGAACCCAAAATGCTGCCTCGTTCCCGTAAAACCAAGCGGCCCACACATATTTAAGGCGTCGACTCGATCACTCAACCCGTTTACTACGACGTGGCCCCGCACGCCGTAGTACTCCTACAAACCCTACCGCCGCACTCATCATCGGTTTTCTTCAAGAGGACGAGGGAGAAGCCGATTTGTAGTGGAGGCGCTTTCAAAAAAAGGATCTGTAGTGGAGACCCCTACCCTAGGGTGCCCTAGGTAGCTGCCGCACGCATCATTGTTTTCTCTTTTCTTTATGCTCTTGCGCGCTAGAGTGAAATGATGGTTGCTTCGTCCGTCCAGCTTAATGCGGGAAAGGTGGGGCTTTGTGATTTGACCCCTCATCGCTCATTTTCTACTACTGCGGCGCTACGACCGGGGTGCCTCCAATTCCAACCGCTGCTCCGAACTGTAATTTGGTGCATCACACGTGGAACAAGATGGTGGATGAGCCACATGTCTGCCAAAGGGGTCCTGTTAAGTGTGTCGCCATTTCGTGTGCGGACTGACCCTGCTTGAGTTGCTACGCCAACACGACAGGAGCAGCCTACCACTTGGTTTTGCTCCTTCGTGAATCCCGACTATATTGATCTAAAAAGATACGTGCTGAACTACCCTCTCCGTCTCGGTTTTTTATTTGTAGGCGTCTCGGTTTATAGGGCCTGCACGTAGTTCTAGGTCATCCATTTGACTAACTAAATATGAGTTACTATGTCACAAAAAGTATATCATTGGATTCTTATTGGTTGATATGTGAAGAAACAAGAAACGAGGTAGAAGTTAATGCACCGCGCCTTAGTATTGTGGGATTATTTGGTTTTCGTAAGATGACGTGCGTTTGGTTGCAAGGGTGGTCATGAATGGGTTGGGATCGTTCAGAAAATAGACATGTTTGGTTATAAAGCACATGAATGGTTCGAGTCAAAAAAAGAGAATATGCCTTGAAGATGCTGAACCATTCCACCCAACCAAATCGGTCGAATCAAATGGCCACCCTTTGCATGCATGACTATGTGAGCATGATCGGTGGTCCCGTCTTAAATAATTAGCTCATCTCTTATATTCAGCCAAACACATGGATTGAATGGTTCAATCCCAAAAAAATTGAATGGTCCCAGTCCATTCATACGATACCTTCAACCAAACGCATCCGACAGAGGGAGTAGTTGTATTTAAAAGTCGAGGGTGGGGCTTTTCCTACGCGGTTGGCGGGGCAGTTCCGCCTAGTTGGTTCGACAGAGACCCGAGAAGACGAGGGAGTAGGCTGCTGCAAACGTAGGGCTGTGTGATTTGACAACGAGTTACTGCTGGACAGGTGGGGCCCCGTGATTTGACTTGCCATTATCATTTTAACTGCGGCGCTACGACCGGCGTGAGTCTCCCGATTCCTGACCACCTCCATACAAGTGCCTCTCCCAATGCTCCACCATGTAGTAGTACAGGCCGGCTCTTGCATGAGATCCCACTTCTCCACATTTTCCTTGCCTCTCTTTCCTCCACATATGCAAAAATGCCATGTAAAGCGCACCCTCCGTCTAGGTGTGTAAGTCATCTTACGAAAATCAAATAATCCCAAAACACTTAGGCGCGGTGCATTAACTTGTACCTCGTTTCTTGTTTCTTGACATATCAACCAATAAGAGATAAAGGGTGTGCATGCTTTTAATGACTTGAGACTATCAAACACGACATGCAGTGGTTAGTTCATTGCATGCAATACTATTAATTAGCAAATAAACGTTAACGTTTCCCGTTTTCTCCTCCTCCTTGGTCATGGTGCACAGCCTAAGATGGTATTGTACTTACTTGCTCCTACAGGTGCTTAAGCTTGCCACATAGGTATAAAGTCTGATGTGGCAAGTTAATCAAGAAGAGAGAGACTAGTTTGCTGACCCAAGGAAGAAACGGTGCTAAGTGCGTGTACCTAGGTGAAAAGACAATTTTGAGTCTATAGCTAATTAAATGAAGCAAACTTAGCAACACCATTTCATTGGAAGAGGTCACTCCTTGGCAAATGCAATAAATACTAGTACTCCCTGTGTCCCATTATATAAGAACGTTTTTGACACTACACTAGCTAGTGTCAAAAACGTTCTTATATTATGGGACGGAGGGAGTACGAAGAAAGAGATAGAGAGGAGTAAAAAAACTATACCACCTTATAGCCAACCTTGTTGTAGTATGAGTGACTAAGTGATGACTATGTATGACATGCCAACATCAGATAGCCTAACGCACCGTGTTAAATCTCCAAGGGCGCGACCACGCGAGCGACGCGACGGTCGTGGTAGGCGCGACCATGATACGGGCTGCTGGCAGCCCTTGGATCTGAGATCAAACGGTCGCATGCTAAGTTGCTGAAAATTTTAAGAATAACCCTCCAGGATAGGATATTCACCCATAGGTCTAGAATCACGCCATGCAACCGTTCGATCTCAGATCCAAGGGCTCTCGGAAGCCCGTATCATGGGAGAATGGAAAGCCACTACCCTGCCGTTCGCACGCTGGCAGTTCGCTCCTACTCTTTCCCGCACGTCCTTTAATACTACGGCGGTTCGCTCCTAGTCGTCCCGTCCATTCACATTACGGCAGTTCCACTAATCCTAACCCTCCTCCCAAATCCATGGCGTCCCAAATCTCCCCGATCGGCGGTGAGTACAAGGTTAGAACCATCACCGGCGATGAGTTCGACGTCATCTACACCCGTACTTCCGCGACGGTGAAAGGATGCCTTTCTCGCTTCAGACGCATGTTCGAAAACTCACATGATGAGTGGGTCGCTGGGCTAGATGTTGAGTACACCACAGTCCTGGGACGAGAGAAGGATCTAAAGGACGAAGAGAGGAAGAAGCCCGCCGTGATCCAGGTTTGCGTACATAACGTTTGCTTGGTCTACCACATATGCCATGCCGACGTTGAGTGCCAGGATTTTAAGAACTTCCTCGAGGACAAAACAGTCAAATTCGTTACTGTAGACTTTAAGAACGACAAAGAAGTCCTGCGTCGGATAGGCCTCGTTGTAGGCAACCCCTTCGACCTCCAGAAGAATTGGCTGGTGCCCTCTCGTCAGCCCTCAATGCTGACCCTGGCAGGAGCCATGGTTCATCCTTCGTACCGCAAACTGGAGAAACCTCATTACACGTTTCATCGTCATGCATGGCAGCGGAATGTGCTAGATATAGACCACATCCAGTACGCTGCAATGGATGGCTACCTTTGTTTCAATATCTACAAGGGTTGGATGAAGAGCAACAGCCAAGTTGGCGGTTCAAGCAAAGAAGTATCGGCCAAGAGGAAGAGGGACAAGGACGAAGTCGAGGACGTGGACGAGGACTCCGAGTAAGGTGGCAGTGTCGTTGCTCATGGCGGTTCTAAACTTCTAATGCAGTGTCTACCGGATTAGTTGCATAGTTTAATTTCAGGTGCGCATAGTTTAATTTGAGGGGTGTGTTGTGCTGAGCCCCCAGCAGAACTATGTTATGTTTCTTCTCGTTACTTTAACTCTTCAGTGTGTACATACTACTAGTATTTCTTTAATAGAATTTAGCACCTCAATTAAGCACGTACTAGCTTTTTAATAGTACTATATGCATAATTTGGCGACGAGCGCTCTCTATATGTGCCACCTTTTTTTTAAATTTCAATTTTTGCTCCATGGCGCAATCCATCGATAGTACTACTGTACAAAAGTATACATTTTTTAAAAGGCTAGCGTACTGTTCATCACACATATATATATATATAGCCAGTTAAATTCTCAACCTAGAATGACGTGCATGCCATGTAGTAAACCGATACGGGAGGAAGTATAGTAAAAATGAGGTGATTTTACTGAGCGATCGGCGGGGGAGCATGGCCTGTCATGCGGTCCCACGTGTCATGATGTACCAAGGCAATGCGCGTGTCCCTCTTGAGATGATGTCGAACTGAAGTGTGAAATAATGGTTGCTTCGTCCGTCTGGGAAGGTGCGGCATTGTGATTTGACGTCTCATTGCTCATTACTACTACTGGGCCGGTACGAGTGGGGTGCGTCCCCCCTGCTGTTCTGCACTGTTATTTGGTGCTTGACACGTCGACCCGGTTGCTATATGTCCCACATGTCGGCGACATGAAGTACATAATTCATGAAAGGGAGCGTCGACGGAGGAGTGTACTACAGAATTCATGAAAAGGGAGCGACTTAGTTTTGGAAAAATATGTTTTTACGGAGTAACGTACCCACTAGGGTTTATAGGGCTCATCTAAAAAACATTCGTTTTTCCATTTGATAAGTCTCAATTTCTACTATACTAGTAGTAGTACCATTACATGTTGGATTTCTAGGTGCGTTAGATCACCCGACGCAAGCAGTGTCAAGAGGAAACTAACCAATGCATGTACAAGTTCATGGAAATTTAGTGGTCATTCATGCATTCGTTCTAATTAATGCCTCGGTAAACATAACTTCTTGAGAAAAACGAGCGTACTGTGCAAACTACGAAATTAATTCGACCACTCACCGTCTACCTTGGTTGGAGAGATTTTGAAATTGAGCCATAAACTGGAAAGGAGGGAGTAGTAACTTTTGTCTCGATTACTATTTGTGGCCTTGTATAGATGCAAAATGTATTTTTTATAGTGGCCTTTTATAAGTAAATAGAGGGAGTACTAACCAAAGTACGTAGTAGGGACGAGGAGTAAACGGAGGGAGTAGTAAAATTTTCTCCTCGTGCTGCGAGCCACCGCGCGCGTGGGCGAGGGAGCGGGCGTAAAGGCGTACAGTAGTACTCCAGCTTCACCTCATCCTGCGAGCCACCGCGCCCGTGGGCGGGGGAGACGGCGTACTAAGCAAGTTTCTCCTCGTTCTGCGAGTTGACGGGACACATCAAAAGTACTCCAGTGTATAGAGCCTTGCCTCTAAGGTAGGCCCCACATGGTTTGCCTCTTTTTTTAATTTAACATAACGCGTCAAGTCGCAATTTGTTTGTTCACCCGTGGTAGACGATCCTCCCTCCACCAAGTGGACAACCAGTACACGTGCCAAATTACCACGTGGGCTGCCTTTTTCGTACAGAAATGAGCTCCACCGTGTACCCGCGCGGGTGTGGTTGGGAAAGAGACGGGAGTACGTGCGCCGTGCGTGCACCTCTTCTCTTCGTGCACGTCCCCCACCTACGTGGGTGTGTGTGAGAGAGATACAAACCTAGACATAATGCGCCGTCCATCCCCATGCCTCCGCCCAGTCCGACCACCAGTCACCACCACGGCACCACGCCCCACTCCTCCTCACCTTATCTCTCATATTTCTCCCTCCATTTTTATATACAAGGGGCCACTATCAAAATTACAATTTGCAGATATACAAGGCCACTAACACTAATCGATGCAATATTAATGGTGTTTGCCTCGTGGTACTAGCAAAGGAGGACATTAATTATCCCTTGCATGCATGCGGGAGTTTGTAAAAAAATGCATCTTGATGTTCCGTGCAATGCACGGGCATCTTGCTAGTCCATGAAAACAACACATGGCAAAATTCCACGGCGAACGAGGGATTTGAATCTGTTGGGAGGGGCTGTTTGGATCTTGCCCGGGGTAGCCAAAATATTGGCGACCCTTTTGTCCACCGGTGCCTTTGCCACCGATGAACGAGGAACGGCTCGGGTGCTCATGCTGTCATGCATCCTCCAGCGCGCACGTTGGAGACGAGCTCGCACGAGCTGTGTTTTTTTGTCCCACAACGCCGCCCGAGCCGCCCGCAGACCGACCGGCGACCCGCAAATTACGCCATCCAACCGTAGCCGCACACATTATGACAGCAACTCAACCAACCGGACGAAATTCACGCAAACACGTAGACAAACTGATACTCATTCACGCAACCACCGGAGTATTTCATATAAACAACGACGGAAATCATATAAAATACCGGATTTTCACACAAACATGACGGATTTCATTACATTCAAATGAACTACGCGGTGCTAGTTCTGGACAGCACAGGTATATAATACATGGCCTAAATGGTCGCCCGCCGATCGATTTGTGTTCCTCATGTCCGGCAGCACGATCACCGGACTGCCGGGAGCCCCGGAGGTATATGCTTCAGCGCAAAGGACGGCTCGCTTCCCCACTGCCCAACTGATATCATTGGCTGGTGCCGAAGATGATGGTGGCCGGCACCGGTTCGAGTTCATCACCGGCCACTACTTCGCCATGGCCGGCACCGGCTCGAGTTCATCCTAACATTGACCTCTTCCGTGGAGCCCATGCGGGGTCGACGAAGGTCCTCGCAACAAAAGGATCCGGCAAGACACCTGCTGTGTACGCCGGCGTCGCCTCCGCGGTGGCCTTCATGGGACCCAAGCGGCGGCGGCCTCCCGTGTTCTACTTCTCCTCGATGATGGCGGCGGACGCGGAGGCGCTGGCCACCGACTCGTCGCTCTCCGCGCACCCGGCTTCTGTCGCTGCTTGCATGGCGCGGCCGCCGGCATGGGAGTCTCGGCCACAGAAACGGGAGACGCGGTACGAGGCGGCGGCGTGGACGGCAGCAACGACGCCCGTGCGCCGCTCCTCGTCGAGCTGGCCTGGAGCGGCGAGTTGCTGAACCGCGCGCCGGCTTGGGGCGGCAACTGGCTCCGTCGGGCGAGGGGAGGGAGGTGGATCAGCGAGCTGCATAGCTCGTATCCGGCGGGCTACCCAGCCGGCTTGGATGCGGAATAACTACTCTTCGTAAGCCATTGTAAGAGTGGACAAAATGGTGGAGGAGATAGGGGAGCGGCGGAGGTGTGCGATTCTTGGCCGGCGTTTGGCCTCGTTTAAATAGGAGATTAAATAGACGGCGGACGGGAGGAGCTCGGCCGGCGTTGCGTTTAACGCCGGCCCGGTCATGAACGGACGTGTGTCCAGAGTGGGTTTCTCGGCTTCCACACGGGCGGGTTTCATGGAGGCGTTTGAATGCGGCACGGAGGCGTGTTCAGCCGGGCGTGCCGCGAGTGGCGCCCTCGACTCTGACCTAGGACACCGCGCCGTTCTTCCACTGACGTGTGGGCTCTTTGGGTGCATGGCCTGCATGTCAGTGACCCAACGCAGGCAGCGCACAGCAGAGGAACCTTTGGTGGGCCAGGGCGGTCAGAAGCGGGCATTTCATAAACCGATGATTGTTCATTGAGTGTGACGTCATCTTTTTCATGTAGTTAAGCGTGTGTCTTGCGTCGTGTGCTGTGTGCATGCAGGCGTGCGAGTGTTGCGTGCGTGCAAGGGTGCGTTTCAGTGTTGCATGCATGGGTGCGTACGTGCAAGGGTGCGTTTCAGTGTTGCATGCATGGGTGCATACGTGCGTGTGTTCGTGAGTGCATGTGTTATGTGTACTGTCAGTGTTGCATGCCTACATGCGTGCGTGTCTTGCGTGCGTGCATGTGTACGTGCGGGTGAGGCTACACGTCAGTCGACTGACTTTTTCATCTCTGGTCATTAGATTTTCCAGCCGTTGGATACGAAATCAAGGGCCTCCAGTTTATCATCAAACTCCACCCCCCCCCCGAGCCGCCAGCCACCACCGGCCGAACCGCCCGCCCCGCCGCCCGCGGCCGGCCCGCCCTCCCCGAAACCACTCCCCACCGCCGGTCCGCCGCCGCACCTTCGAGAGAGTGGGCCAGCATATATGATCTTGAGATTTTACGAAGTCACCATAGGTGCCTCGTAGTCGAGTGGAACGTCTCCTCCCACTGAACGTACATCGCCGGAAAATACTGAAATTAACACAAGATAAATGCGAGCACCGGGACTTTAACCTTGGTGGGCTCGAGAAACCACTGTCCTCTAACCATCCAACCACATGTTGGTTAGCACGACAAAATGTATGTGGTGACCGTGATGAGCTTATTCTGAAGTCCAGTGACCATATCGTGCTTTCGCTTCAAATACAATGACCGTAAGTGTCGTCAACAAAATACGGAGCACGCATCAAATGCAAAGTCCGTCAGTGTCATCAACAAAATATGGAGACGTATCGTGAGCTAGATACCGTTGTACTATTGTATATGCTTATTTTCTTAGTGGCCGATTGCGTGTGTGGTGTGGTGGGCACATCATTTCTAGTTGTGGTGGGTCAACATGAAGACTCATGGGTCGGTTCCATCCTGCGCCACATATAGGTTGGACCGAGACGTGTTATACGGAGACCCATGTGGAGGACTCGGCGTACAACACGAAGCTACCAGAGTCGCGGAGGACTCTATCCCCACTGGTGATAAGCCGACTATATATGATTTGTAACCCTAGGCCCTTAGTATGTTATACAAGCTTGGGGGCTAGTTCGTCGATAGTATACACACACGCACAATGCCTGGTATTCACGTGTACTTTGTACACACCCCTAACACTAATATACAGTACCAGGAGTAGGCTCTTTCTTCAACTGCAAGGGTCCGATCCGAACTAGGGTAAAACTTTGCCTCGTATTACCATCCAGCCTAACAGCCAGGGATATCCTACCGAATGATATGATGAAATCATATCTGCCAACTACTATTAGAGAGGTGTGTCGGGGGGGGCAATGTGTGCGAGAGAGGCCTAAAGATAATGTGCGTGCGGGAGACACGTAGGCACATATATGTGCGTATAGAGGGCTAGTAGAGACCGTGCATGTGTATATATGCATGTGAGAGAAATAGTGTTTTCCAACTGAGATTAGTGAAAAGAGTGGTACATAGTAGTCAGAAAGAGAGATAGAGAAACAGAGAGAGCATGTGCGTGAGACACCCCGACACCCTGAGAGAGATTGTGAGCATGTGTGAAAGAGAAATGCCGATGCATATAAAGTGTGTGCACTTATGCGTTAGATAGAGAGATATCTACGTGTAAAAGGCGGTTCTACGCATTAAATTAAAATATAAATGGCATTATTATTTTTGGATGAGATCATGAATTTTGCAAAATTGCGTATGGACGAAAATCGGTCTATCAGACACCCATACTCTATTGAATTCTAGCATGTGCATGTGTTTATTTCATATTATCGATCCATAGAGTGAGAGCGGTTTGAAATACAGGCAATGGATGCTTTTGCAATTCATATATAAACATTAATTAGTGCACTCCATGTTGTTAGTGTGAAGCACTTTATACATTTGTCACTTGCATGGATACATTCCAAATTGCTAGCTACGAAATAAAATACATGTCGAATTCAACATAAAGGGGGTTTCGAAGATTCGAATTCATAGGAAGTGCATTCATCTATTTGAACCCGAGATAATGGCATTTGTAAATCAGATGTAAAAGGGGGCATCAATCTTTGTTGTGAGTTTGAACATGGTATATATATTCATACGCATATCTAACTTTTTTTTGCAACCAAGGAGATTATACCTGGAACCATGCATGAACTGAGGTAAGTTGCATATTTTTTAATATATACTCGTGTACAATGTATATTAAAATGTACCCCCTCCATTCCAAAATAATCGTAGCTTTAGGATTTTCAAGAGTAAAGATTTGTGAAGTTTGACAAATCCTGAAAGTTCAATTCAAGAGAACCGAAAACGTTAATGCTTCTGCTCCCAAATATTGAACGAAGCGCCAAATAGGCCTCTGGTCACCCGAAACCGCGCGAGACTAATGTTTTGGTGGTAGGAAATTACTGTCCTGACTCTGGCCCGTGTAGCCTATCGGCCCGATGTCCAAAGGTCTAAACCGGGGTAGGTTTGTAACTTCACCAAGACGCCAGTCTCAACCGCCTCCGAGAAGCATTCATACGCCGTGGGCGCCTAAACACCCATGCGCTCGGCCGAAATCTATCCCGCCCACATTTGGGACACCTGACATGACTGTCCTACCCCCAACCCGCAATATGTCCGAAATTTTAGATGGGGGCAAAGTTTGTAACTTTCCCCAAATTTCAAACAAGCGCGTCTCAAACCGAAACATTGTTCCCCCTTAGTTCCCCGCCTCCCTCCGTTTCCCCATTCATACTCCGTGGGCGCGAAAACGCCCTCTCCACCAGCCGCGAAACCCCAACCTCCTCCGTCCTCCACCCCATAGCGGCCAATCCACCGCCGCCCTCCTCCATCACGCCGGAGCCGGTACCCCGACGTCGTCGTCCAACGCAACCGCAACCGCAACGCCCTCAAGGACTTAGCAGCTGAAGCCGAGGCAGAGCTGCCTCCACGACGCCGACGCCGACGTGCGCCGTACCAGAACCACTCCGACCACGCCGTCCTGCGCCTCACTGCTGCGGCTCCACTGTCGCAACCGTCCACCGCACCGGAGCTGTTCCCGCTACGCCGTCGTTCGCCGCCTCGGATCTGCTTCCCCGCCGCCGACAGACGGCCACCGCACCACACTCAACAACTTGGCCATGGGTTCGTCCAAGGCTGCACCGTCCTCCACAACTTCTGGTTTCCGGCGAACAACAAGATCGTCGGAAAAACAGAAGGAGGACACAGCACTGCCAGCAGAAAGAGGTACTCCTCTTCCCTTATTCGTGCAAATCTTACGTCTCCGCTCACACCGTATTCATCCCACGAAAGAAACTAGTTGAGCGCTTCTTACTGCATCTTCTTCGTGATACTAAATGCACAAGGTTTCCTCCCTTTTACTATTTCACCTTTGCTAGAGGTCAGTAGCCCGCCTGGATTTCAATTCAGGGTCAGTCGAACCGCAATTAAAAGAAGCAGCACCCGCTTAGGCGCGCGGAGCACCTAGTCCGCCTGTTCCCCGGGGAAGCGGCGCATCGGTGTCTATCATAGGGGTGTGGGGCGCAGGAGCTGCTTGCGCCCGATCTGGAGGTCGGCGGGGCTTGAATGGATGGCCGGGGGGCGGTGCCAAGCACGGCGGTGCGGTGAGGTCGAGGGGAGGGCGCAGGCAGGGGAGGAATACTGGGCCGGTGGTCGCTGGCGTTTCGAGGAAGATCGTCAACACTGACTGGCTGGAGGTAGATGAAGGCGATCTCCCCGTTCTTTGTACATCGGACGGTGCAGAAAAAATGGACTGACCTATTTGCTTTCAGTCGACTGTTATTTTCATAGAATCCTGTAGTAATTGAGTGTGCCATGCATGTTGTAGAGCTATCATATGTCTCCCGTCATTTATTTCTCACCGACCTGCTATCTGCTACCTTTACACTGTACTAATTGTGCACACACTTCACCCATACTCACACTATTGTTTTTTATGCATGGGTATTTCAGACTCTGACGCAGTGTTGATGAATGCAGAAAAGAAAAGACAGAAGTCGCTCCAGTGTAATTCGAAGATAAGCAGTAAGCGTTTCAACGCTCTAATGGGTGCAGTGTCAGCAGTTGGAGACAGTAAAAGTAGCTCTGCAGTTGATGATCTCAATTGCCACACACAACCATCCCAGGTGCTTGCTTTAACTTCGCGCTGTCAAATGTGGTTGCATGTTGCATATGGTGTCTAGCTTGTATTGCTTCCAATTTGGTTAAATTGCATCTGCTTACTTTACACATTATACCTTTGATAATGACATGCCTTCCTGTTTTTGATACATACTACATATGTCTATTAACCATGTTCGTACATCAAACTAATGCTCTTTTGTATCCCTCGTCAATCACTTATGATGAGACAGTCACCCGGGTGGGTTACTGTGAGACGCCCTACTCGTTTAAAGAGTGCAGTGTCATCCTCCCCACATGATTCTCAAGAAACAGCAAGGCTAAATGAAGATAGTCAACGTAGCTCTCTAGTTGATCACCGCAATTCCCCCACACCACCATCGCAGGTGCTTGCTCTTACTTGGCAGTGTGATATGTGGTTGCATGTTGCATATGGTGTCTACCTTGTAATGCTTCTAATTAGGGTAAATTGCATCTGCTTAGTTAACACATTATACCTGTGAATATGACATGCCTTCCTGTTTTTGGTACATACTACGTCTTTCTATTAACCATGTTCTTACATCAAACTACTTCTCTTGTGTATCCCTCATCAATGCTCCTAATTTGTTAAATTGCATCTCCTTAGCTTACACATTATACATGTGAATATGACACGCCTTCCTGTTTTTGGTACATACTACATCTGCCTATCACACCATGTTCTTACATCAAACTACTGTTCTTGTGTATCCTGCGTCTATCGCTTATGATGAGACAGTCACGCGCGTGGGTTAATATGAGACGCAATACTCTTATAAAGAATGCAATTTCATCCTCTCCACATGATTCTCAAGAAACAGCAAGCCTAAATGAAGATATTGAACGTTGCTCTGTACCTGAAGACAACACTTCCCCTACACCACCATCACAGGTGCTTGCTCCAACTTCGCAGTGTGATATGTGGTTGCATGTTGCATACGGTGTCTAGCTTGTAATGCTTCTAATTAGGGTAAATTGCATCTGCTTAGTTTACACACTATACCTGTGAATATGACATGCCTTCCTATTTTTGGTACACACTACATCTATGTGTTAACCTTGTTCTTACATGAAACTACCTCTCTTCTGTATCCTGCATCAATTACTTACGATGAGTCACCTTTATTCGTTGCATATTGCATATTATTTCTAGCCTGTTGCCATGTATTGCTTCTAATTTGGTCAAATACATTTGTTAGGGCACCCTTTTAATTTGGCAGAGTGATATTGGTTTCATCTTTCATATGGTTTCTAGCTTGCATCGATTCTAACAAGTTCAAGCACCTTGTGCTTAGTTTACACTTTATACATCATACATGTCAATATGTCACGCCGTCCTGTTTTTCATACATATTCCATCCTCCTATCATGCGGCTGCCTTACATGAAAGTAGTGTTCGTCAGTATCATGCATCAATAAGTTCTGAAGAGCAAATTTTATTCCTTTTTCTTGTGGGTTTGACTTGACAAGGCAAAATCAAGAAAGAGGAAGGAAAAGAGTAAGGAAGGCGATGATGGTGGTCCTCTGCAGCAACGTAAACGGAGCATCTGTACCGATTCTCCTTGTACTGATAGTGCATTACATGGTCCAAGTCTCCGCTCCCCTACTCCACCATCCAAGGTGCTTGCTCTAACTTGGCAGTGTGATATCTGGTTGCATGTTGCATATGGTGTCTAGCTCGTATTGCTCCTAATTAGTGTAAACTGCATCTGCTTAGCTTACACATGATACATGTGAATATGACACGCTTTCCTGTTTTTGGTACATACTATATCTGTCTATCACACCATGTTCTTACATGAAACTACTCTTCTTGTGTATCCTGCATCAGTCACTTATGATGGGACACCTTTAAGTTGGCAGTGTGATATTGGTTTGCGTCTTGAATATGATTTCTAGCATGTATTGCTTCTAGTTTGATGAACGCCACCTATGACGAGACAGTTTTAACTTGGCAGAGTGATATTGATTGCACCTTCCATATGGTGTCTTGCAGTGTTTCTAATTTGTTGAAGTGCCTTCTGCTTAGTTACCACATCATAGGTGTGAATATGTCAAGCCGTCCATTTTTTCGTACATATTCCATCCTCGTATCATGACTTTGCCTTTCATCAGAGTAGTGTTCGTCAGTATCATGCATGAATGAGTTCTGAAGAGCGAATGATATTCCTTTTTCTTGTCGGTATGACCTCACAATGCAAAATCAATAAAGCTGAAGGAAATTGGCAAGGCATTGGATGATGGTGGTCCTTCCGAGCAACTGAAACGGAGGTTCTCTACAGATTCTACTCCGCCATCCTCCCAACAAGATTCGCAAGACAACGCAAGGCTAGACAGTCAACGTAGCTGTGTAGATGATGAGCACATCTCCCCTACTCCACCATCACAGGTGCTTGCTCTAACTTGGCACTATTATATGTGGTTCCATGTTGCGTATGATGTCTAGCTTGTATTGCTTCTAACTTTGTTGAATTGCATCTGCTTACTTTACACATAATGCCTGTGAATATGACATGTGTTCCTGTTTCTACATCAGACTACTATTCTTGCATATCCCGCATCAGTCACTTATGATAAGGCACCTTTAAGTCGCCACTGTGATATTGGTTGTGTCTTGCATATGATTTCTAGCATATACTGCTTCTAATTTGTTGAAACGCCATACAGTTTGAACTTGGCAGAGTGATATTGGTTGCATCTTTCATATGGTGTCTAGCTTGCAGTGCTTCTAATTTGTTGAAATGCCTTCTGCTTAGTTACCACATCATAGGTGTGAATATGTCACACCATCCTGTTTTTCATACATATTCCATCCTCGCATCATGTGTTTGCCTTTCATCCGAGTAGTGTTCGTCAGTATCATGCATGAATGAGTTCTGAAGAGCGAATTTTATTCCTTTTTCTTATCGGTTTGACTTCACAATGCAAAATCATTACAGCTGAAGGAAATTAGTCCGGCAGTGGATGATGGTGGTCCTTCGGAGCAACTCAAACAGGGGGTCTCTACAGATTCTACTCCGCCATCCTCCCAACAAGATTCGCAAGACAACACAAGGCTGGACAGTCAACGTAGCTGTGTAGATGATGAGCACATCTCCCCTACTCCACCATCACAGGTGCTTGCTCTAACTTGACACTATTATATGTGGTTGCATGTTGCGTATGATGTCTAGCTTGTATTGCTTCTAACTTGAATTGCATCTGCTTACTTTACACATAATGCCTGTGAATATGACACGTGTTCCTGTTTCTAGAACATACGTGTACACGATGAGCACATCTCCCCTACTCCACCATCACAGGTGCTTGCTCTTACTTGGAACTGTTATACGTGGTTGCGTTTTCCGTATGATGTCTAGTTTGTATTGCTTCTGATTATGTTGAATTGCATCTGCGTAGCTTACAACTTATACCTGCAACGATCACTTACCCATAAGACACATTTAACTTGGGACTGTGATGTAGGTTGCATCTTGCATTGTCTTCTAGCTTGTACTGCTTCTAATTTCTTGAAATGGCACTTACGACGAGACACTTTTTACCTGATAGAGTGATATTGGTTGCATGTTCATATGGTGCCTAGCTTTCATTTCTTCTAATTTTGTTGAAATGCCTTCCGCTTACTGTTTTTTCATACATATTCCATCCTCCTATCGTACGTGTGAATATGAAATGCTGTCTTTTTTGTATATATTCCATCCTCCTGCGCTTGCCTTACATCAAAGTAGTGTTCGTCTGTATCATGCATCAACCAGTTATGCAGAGCTAATTTTATTCATCTTCTTGTGGTTTTGACTTCATAAGGCAATATCAGAAAATAGGAAGGAAAAGAGTAAGTTAGGGGATGTTGGTGGTACTCCGCACCGACGCAAACAGAGACTCTCTAGATTTGCCACTGCTACTGCTAATGAAGTTGAAGTCCCAAGTCTACATGATGAGTTCATCTCCCGCACTCCACCATCGCAGGTGCTTGCTCTAAGTTGACAGTGTGATAATTGGTTTCATGTTGCATATGTTGTCTAGCCTGTATTTCTTCTATTTTGATTAAATTGCACCTGCTGAGTTTATACGTTATACATGTGCATATGACATGGCTTTCTGTGTCTAGAATACACTGCATCTATCTATCATACCATGTTCTTACATCAAAGTACTGCTGTTGTGTATCCCGCATCAGTAACTCATGATTGGACGCTTTTAACATGGCAGTTTGATAGTGGTTGCATCTTGCATTGATTTCTACGTTGTACTGCTTCTAATTTTTCGAATTGCCACTTATGACAAGACACTTTTAACTTGGCAGAGTAATATTGGTTGCATCTTTCATATGGTGTCTAGCTTGCATTACTTCTATTTTCTTGAAAATCCTTCTGCTTAGTTTGCACATCGTAGCTGTGAATATGTCATGCCGTCCTGTTTTTCTTACATATTCCATCCTCATACGGTTGTCTTACATCAAAGTATTGCTTGTCTGTATCATGCATCAATGAGTTCTGAAGAGTGATTTTATTCTTTTGTGTTGTGGGTACAGCTTGACATGGCAAAGTCAAAAAAGAGCAAGGAAAATAATATAGTAGGGAGTGCTGTTACTCGTCGGGTGAAACGGAAAAGGCTCTGCCGTCGAGATTCTGCTGGTACTTATAGTGCAGTAGAAGGTCCAAGTCCACCGGCTAAATCTACAAACACAGTATCACCTGCTCCACCAGCTGCAGCATCCGCTTCAACTGTACCAGCATCTCAACCAGTTACTCGTTCGTTTGCTCCGGAACTGGCCAGTTCCCAAGTTGCCTTCACACCTAACACTACTTCCAAAGCACTGTTGACACAACAGGACTTGGCAAGATCAGATGAACCTCATGAGCATCAACACCAAGACGGTACCTGACCGAGTCAAGTTGCAGTTGCATGCTCCTTTATATGTACTCTCACAGTTTGATGTACACTAACACTTTCCATATTCGTTGTTGAACTAGCACCACAGCGCAAGCGGAAACAGACATCAGGGATGAGTTAATGTCTCATAAACTAATGCCAGTACTATTATTCTAATCACACTTCTTCAATATCTTTGCCATCAGGGATGCTCCGGTCGATTTAAGTGGAACTGCACAAAAGCATCGTATGATCCGAGGGTGCTAGCCGTCTTTCCTTTGAAAGATTCTACCTGGCCAGGAAATTAAATCCTGTTTAGGGTTTAGGGTTTAAGTCATAGTGACCCCATCAGTAGTTTTTGTTTTATACACGCTCTCACAACTTTTGTCTTTAGTTGTGAAGTAAATATTGGCTATGATCTGTGAATCATTGAGATGCATCAGCATGCGTGTTAGTTTTCCTTTGTATTTGATGGAATGTTGTAACGGGGCAACCTTGGAATATGAATGAAACTGGAGTGGAAAGTTTCCATTTTTCCGGAGAAAAAATGGAAACGGAGAGAAACCAACATTTCGTTTCGTTGGATCGCGCCATTGAGCAAAACCGGCGTTTAAATCACGCCTGTCGTGTTCGTGTCTCACCCTCCTCCATGGCTCGACCCCACACGATCGCTCGGCATGCCACTCACTGCAAACCAAGTATGCGATAACTTTCGCGCCTTCTTGTCGATGGATCGCGCCATGGAGTACTAGCACTACTGGAAGAGATTGACGAGTTGGGGGAGGACAGCTAGTTGTAGCACGGACTCCCAAGAACTTTTTACATGCATGTTGTGGCCGGCTATTGCAACCTTTGAACGCAGAGCAGTCGCGTGCACCAGTAAGCGGCGCGGGCGACGCTCTCTCGACCAGCGCGCCGCTTCAATGCCGGCGCCAGTGAGAGGTCGCATCCGCTCTGGCCGGGCATGACTGTGGCACTGACCGTTTCGGGCAGGAAGCACGTGCGGGTGATGAAGAGGGTTCGGGTTGGTCAGGACCGGCCGTGGCAGGGGTCCGGACGCCCGCAAACAAGAGATGATGTATGTTAATATTGCTGCGTATATAATTAACAATGTAAATAATGTGCCAGTTGGACAAATATGATTGGAGATGGAGATGGAAATGGAATTTTACGTAAACATGGATATGCATGGCTATGTCTATGTGTGTGTGCGCGACGACTCTCGCGACCTGGAAGCGGGGGCGTGTTTTTGATCGAGTTTTCTTTCTTGGTACGTTAAAAAATTGTCTGCCAGTTTTCGTTTCTTTTTTCCGGGAATGCGCGTATTCTATTTAAAACCACTGCTATGGAGAGATTTTTGTACTCCATTATAGCCTCTTGTTTGATAGAGTTTCTCGCGTCTCGCTCTCTCACCCTCTCCATATCAAAACAAGATGACAGTGTCCACTCTATCTCTCTCCTCACCAGTGGTCACAGATCTGGCTGAATCCCGTCCGCTGCGGGAGGTGAGGAGGTGCAGCGTTGACGTTGTCGCCATCGGCGATGGAGGAAGCCGATGCGCACCATCCTCTCGGAGCCAGCGCTGGCGCGGACGAAGGTCCTAAGCGCCCTTGTTCCCTACCGTCGTGTGGGCAGATCCCGCCCGCCTAAACGACATCTCGCCCACCTGAGGTATAACTTCTTGTACTGGTCCAGCTCCCCAGGTCACTGCATGCGGGTTTTCTTCTATGCGACTACTCCCCAGCTCCCCATGTATAGTAGCTAGGGTTCGTCGGCTGGTCCAACATCACCTACTACCTCTGTCCTGGTTTATTGGTCCCCTTAGTATTTTGTGTCAAACTTTGACCTTACTATTATAGAGGAAATGCCACTCGAAAAGTTGTCCTGATTTATGCCTCGGTGGAGGTATACATGTTGTTTTGACAAAAAGTACATGGTGGTTGTGCGGTCATTGTCCATATGCTCCTATTGCTGCTGCTAATCTAATACTATCACTGGTTAAATGAAGAAATGCTTATTTTCTCGGGTATCCTGGTTTAGTTCCCATCAAGATAATCATGATTCTTCTTTTTGTTGGTGTACTTTTCATTAATTCTTATTGACAATTGAGATGTCATTGCTAGTCTTGTAAAACAAAGTAACAACACTATATCCCTTTTTTATATTTTTGGAAACAGCGATGCGTATCTCCATACCCGGGCATGTCTTCCTCAGTTCTAGTGGAACTGCACAAAATTGGATGGCCATTGTTGTTCCGCCTCACTGCCCTCTGCCACGTGGTTCTTCCTTCCTCGAGCTTGATTACTGAGAAGAAACAAACCATAGTGAGGATTTGTCGAACTTCATAGGTGCCTCACCCAAACTTGATGCCAAATGGATGATGCATCACCACGATGACCTATCGATGCTCATGGTTGCGCCTCATGGTTGCATCGGCTGGTGAAGCTGATCGATTTTCAATGAAAAACAAGCTGTCTTCCATCAGTGCTCTTTGCTTGTTACGCACAAAGATGATATCCTTCATCAGTTCACCTTGGTTGCATTGGAGACGCAGCCGTCTTTCATGTTGGTGCAATTTTATCACACAATTGGCTATGAACCAAATGTTTCCTCGAAGAAGGATCGACGTTGGTACTAAGAGCATAACTTCTGTATTGATTTCTAAGCCTTCTCACAACTTTGTCTCTAGCTCCCCTGTAATTTTATTTGTCCAGCTATTAACTTTGATTTTGAAAATGGTGTGGACTAAAAACCCGGATGGACGTAGTAGCCCTCCATTTTTATTTACTCTGCATATTAGATTTGACTGAAGTCAAACTTTGTAATACTCTCAAACCTTTTCGATAATTGAAATTAAAATTCTTTATTTATACACACTCTCACACGTTTCCGATAATTTGGCGCATGTGTGGTTGTTCACTTAAAGGAGGGTAGTGTACCGCATGTGAAGGACAGGAAGTGCGACCAGGACGTGTGGATCGTTAGTTCATCAGAAGTAGTAGTAGTTTTCTTCACTTTACGTTAAATAAAGAGTTTCGTTTCGTACTTACACAATTTAAAAAAATTGTTATGGAGAGAATAAGAAAACCACTCCACTATATATTAGTCGTATACACGAGTACTATATGGACGCACCTTCATTGACTTAGTGCACCTGCCTTTGGGTTTATGACAGGTGGGCCCAAAATGTGGCTGGCTCACCTGTCATACAGCCAAAAGTAGGTGCAGTTAAGGCACCGAAGCTCAGTACATACTACAGTACTATATATATAAGTTGGAGCCTCTGCGCTTGTTCGCTAGGGTTTGCACTCTCCACACTCTCGCCGCACTACATATATATATACACGCTGGAGGCTCAGCATTCATTTGCTAGGGTTTGTTATATTCACAGTCTCTCACCCTCTCTTCACCAGATCTAAACAAGACTGCGTTGGCCTCTTGTCTCTCTCTCCCCCCTCACAGCTGGTGAAGGAGGCGTCCGCATCCCGTCGCACCGGGAAGGGGAGAAGGTGCAGCGTTCACTCTATCGCCTTCAGCGAGGGAGGCAATCCACTGCCAGCTGCGATGTTCTCTTTCACCCAGCACCTGTGCGGGAGGGCCACCGACCCCTTCTTCCTCGTTGTCGTACATAGTGTGGGCAGATCCGGCCTCCTGCCGCACGCCTTGCCACACCCCGACGACCCTAAGGTATAAGTTTCTTTGAAACCATCGTTGCTTTAGCTGCATGTGGATCTTTTTCGATTTGTAGTCAAATCTAGGTCTTGGTTCAAAGAGGAAAGAAGGGTGCGGTGGGCTGGAGCAAGAATCAAGGACGTGGTTCAATGAGGAAAGGAGGGACGGAAAGTAGTATAGACTGGCTATCCAGCCGCTTTCTTGGTTGAAAAGGGGGAAAAGGGGGAACCCAGTACACACATCTGTAAGGAACCAATCTCTTTGTTGAAAAGGGAAAGAAACTAGGGGGTCGGGTAGTTTGTGCAGGACTAGATTTGCTGCCCTCACATAGGAAAAAGGTTCAAAGAGAACAAATATGGGACCAACACATATATGTTGCTTGGCTACATACTCTGCATCACCCATTTATACGTGTGGACGCACATGGTGCTGGCATGTTCCATACAGCTATTTTGTTGTTGTTAATCTAAGAATGCCACCGGAAAATTGAAGCAATGCCACTGTTAAAAGTAAATTACATTTTTTAACGAATGTTGTTTTAAGAGAATATCTCTATTAATATGAATCGATGCAACCATTTTAGAAATGCTACTATCCTACTTTGTTTTCCATCAAGATAAGTTAGATGCTTCTTTTTGTTGCCATTTGTTTCATCCTCCTTTATCGGCAGGTAATTGTTTCCTTTTTTGCCTTTGTTAAAACAGGGGTATCTATTCAACTTGTTGCTATTGCGACATTTTGCTTCGCTACGTGAAACACTTATGTTTTATGAGTGTTTTGTGCAGTTCAACTTGAATGTCACACCGGTGACTTTGCTTAATTTTGGTGGAACTGCACAAAAGGAGATCGAGATTTGTTTCCAGTCTTCGTGGTGAGTTGTTTCAAATCTTGGTCTCATCCACATGATGTGCAGTGTGCTTTGAGATGTTGTGCTACTTGTTTTAGTACTGTTTTAAATAAATGTTGAATTGAAGCTATTGTATTGTTGTCTTTTCCCATTAAGTAGTGAACAAAAATGGGACCAACCCAGACATGATGCTTGTTGATTTGTTACAACAAACTCTGCATCACCCCCTTTATAAGTAGATGGAAGCACATGGTGTTGTTGCGCCCACTCTCCCTAGAACTGTTTATGCTTTTCGTTAATCTAATGCCGCTGGTAAAATTAAGCAATGCCACTCTCAGAATTAACTACTGAATCTTATTTCAAAACTGCAACACTTGTTAGGGATTGGCGGGATTACCATTTTTGTGGCTGCATGTTTCATCCTCCTTTATTAGCCAGTAATTGGTTCCTTTTTTGCCTCTGTTTAAACAAGGATATCTATTCAACTTGTTGCTATTGCAACATTTTGCTTCGCTACGCAAAACACTTTGCTTGATTTCAGTGCAACTGCACAAAACGAGATTGGATTTCCTATTCGTGTTGGTAGATTTGCATTTTATCCTGGTCTTCTCATGAAAGGTCAGTACATGCCTTCATCCACATGATTGTGCAGTGTGCTTTGAGATGTTGTGCTACTTGTATTGGTACTATTTTAAATAAATGTTGAATTGAAGCTATTGTATTGTTGTCTTTTCCCATTAAGTAGTGAACAAAAATGGGACCAACCCAGACATGATGTTTGTTGCTTTGTTACAACAAACTCTGCATCACCCCCTTTATAAGTAGATGGAAGCACATATTGTTGTTGCGCCCACTCTCCCCTGGAACTGTTTATGCTTTTTATTAGTCTAATGCCGCTGGTAAAATTAAGCAATGCCACTCTCAGAATTAACTATTGAATCTTAGTTCAAAACTGCAACACTTGTTAGGAATGGTACTATCCTGCTTTATAGTTCTTTCTACATGTTTAACCAAGGTATTGTTAAGATAATGTCTCTGTTAAAATGAATCAGTTGCATTGTTTTAGGAATGGTACTTTCTTGCTTTGTCGATCTTTATACATGTTGAAACAAGGCATTGTTAAGATAATGTCTCGGTCAATATGAATGAATCACACTGATGGGGAATTGCTACTCTCCTGCTTTGTTTCCCAATAAGATAAGGTAGATCAGTAGATGCTTTTCTTCTGGGAGTACAAGTCATCAACCGTTATTTCTCAGTAATTGTTTCCCTTATACCTATTGTTGCTTACAGGGATATCAAAATTAAAGCTTGGTTTTATTCCGACTTCGATTTTAGTTGAACTGCACAAAAGGAGCCAACGTGTCCAAGGCAAACTGCTGCATTACTGGGTCCAGTTGGTCGTTCCACTTTGTAGAAAGAAGCAGTCACTATTTGCGCTACATTACAGAAGGAATGACCGAGAAGCTTTACAGAGGTTGCTGAGGAAATCTTTCTGTAAGGTTGCTGAGGAAGAACTGCATGGAAAGCTCTCCAAGAAACCCAAAAAGAAGGGGCAGGAAGAGGTGGCTAAGGTGTCCAAGGCCACTGGGTAGGATAGCACATCTAAGTTGCTCTGATGATGACAAAGTCATACCAGATGAACTGGAATAGCAGAGTGTCCTGCTGTGCACTTTTGGAATGTGCTTTCTTTATGACTAAAAAACTTCCTAAGACCAAAACTTGTTCCATACTGCTTGTTTATCCAGAAAGATATCTTTTGTACCCTGGATGTAATGGAATTGTGTGCAAACTGTGCTGCTCTCTTATGGAGATGAAGTATGATATTCCTACTGCTGCTATCCTTTTGTCTATAAATTAATTCTTGCTAGGGCAAGGAAGTCTCTTCGACCATGTGAAGTGTTTGTATGATGGGCCTGCTTGTTTGACAACTGTCTTATCTATGCATCAAACAAAATTAACTTGGGATAGACACCTAGGGCTGGACCTGGGTGTTCAAGCGCACATAAATCTAGTTTTTAATGAATAACAACAGAACCTGGAATATACTGAACTGGAATGTGAGAGGTATTAACTCTTCAGAGAAGTGGTTAGCTATTAAGCAAAAAGTGGAAGAAAGTGCAGTTGGTATTGTGTGTCTACAAGAAACAAAGAGAGAGATCTTTGATTTAACATATATTCATAAAGTTTGCCCTCAGAGATTCAATAAATTTGAATACTTACCCTCCACTGGGGCGTCAGGTGGCATCCTCACTGCTTGGAATGGTGCCTTATTTACTGGGGAGTTGATGTTTCAAAATAAATTTTCATTATCCATTCAGTTCACATGCAACACCTCCTCCAAGTCTTGGATCCTCACAAACATTTATGGCCCCTGCAATCATGAAGAAAAGATTGAGTTCATTGAATGGTTTGAAAATATTCAAATGCCTAGTGATGTGGACTGGATTATCATGGGTGGTTTTAATTTCATTAGAAAGCCTGAAGACAGAAATAAACCTGGAGGTGATGTTAATGAAATGCTTATGTTCAATGCAGCCATAAGTGAATTAGGCTTAATTGAACTACCCCTCAAAGGCAGACAATTTAGCTGGAGTAACATGCAAGACAACCCTCTATTAGAAAAGCTAGATTGGTTTTTCACTTCTGCTGCCTGGATGACCAGCTACCTAGACTCTACTGCACTACCCATGGCTAAACCTATATATGATCACCTTCCATGTATGATAAAGATTGGTACATCAATTCCAAAGTCCAAAGTGTTTAGGTTTGAAAATTACTGGCTCAGCCACAGCTCTTTCAAGCAAGTGGTTCATGATGCTTGGAACATCCCAGTGGGTCACACTGATTATGCTAAAAAGATTAATGCTAATTTCAAGAATGTCAGAAGAGCACTAAAACTTTGGGCTAAATCCTTATCATGTCACAAAAAAGCAGATTGCAGAGTTGAATGATATTATTTTCCTTTGGGACTTCATTAAGGAATACAGGGCTTTGTCATTGTTTGAAACTAATTGCAGAAATATAATGAAGGATTTGTTACTGACAGTGCTCAACAATCAAAAAGTCTATTGGAAGCAAAGAGGGAAAATTAAAGGGGTCAAATTTGGGGATGAGAACACCAAATTCTTTCACACAAAAGCTTCTATCAACCACAGACAGAATCAAATTGCTATGCTGGTAAACAAGGACCAAGTTGAAGTCACTGACCATGAAGGAAAGGCAGCAATTCTATGGGAGGCTTTCAAGAGTAGATTGGGTCAGACCAATGGGCATTCTATGCACTTTAATCTACAAGAATTGTATGAAAATACAGTGGATCCACTACTTTTCATTGACTTGGAAAAACCTTTCACTATAGAGGAAATTTAGGATGTGGTCAAGAATTTGCCTAATGATAAATCACCTGGTCCTGATGGTTTCAATAATGAGTTTCTCAAGAATTGCTGGGATATAATAAAATTAGATGTCATTGAACTTATAATGGCTTTTCATGCTGGGAATGTCAACCTTGAGAGCATTAACTCATCTTTCATCACGCTTATTCCTAAAAAAGAAGTGTCACTTACTCCAAATGATTTTAGACCCATTTCTCTGCTTAATGGGGTGCTCAAGATCATTACAAAGATTCTGGCAAACATGTTACAAGGAGTAATTCTGCAGATGGTACATATCAATCAGTATGCCTTCCTTAAAGACAGGGTGATACAGGACTGCCTAGGATGGGCTTATGAATATATCCACCAATGCCACAAGTCCAGGGAGGAAATTTTAGTTATTAAACTGGATTTTGAAAAAGCATTTGATACAATTGAGCATGAAGCAATATTGGACATTTTTAAGGCCAATGGTTTTGGTGACAGATGGATCTCTTGGATGAAAAGTCTATTTTCAACAGCAACATCTTCAGTACTACTGAATGGAGTACCTGTCAGGACCCCGACTCGATGTCACATCGATCTAGCCGGTAACACCTCATATCACTTTGCGGCCTCACGCACGGTATCCCCACGGGTGTCGCCTTACCTTTGCCCGGGACCGTTTGCGCCTTTTGGCTCACGTATATGATAGTGTCGCTAGCATCCATATGATAAAGAGCCCAGGCTGACATGACTAGTCGTAAACCCAAAGTGGCA
Organism: Triticum aestivum; assembly: GCF_018294505.1. Classification (NCBI taxonomy): domain Eukaryota; kingdom Viridiplantae; phylum Streptophyta; class Magnoliopsida; order Poales; family Poaceae; genus Triticum; species Triticum aestivum. The sequence continues at coordinate 212,249,908 of NC_057810.1, read as the reverse complement.
CAGACTTACAGGGACAGGCATCCATGACCCAGCTTCGAACGTGTCGGTCATCAGCAAGTGGGTCCGGGCTGTAGCACTGGGCTAGCAGGACTCCGGTAAACCGGGCTGTAGCGGGCTAACAGGACTCCGGTACTCAAAGCGTGACATTTCCCCGAAGGGACAGACACAGGAACGAAGAAGGACACATGCCGGCCAGCCTAAGTGTTCCAGAGCAGTAGCAAGCTACCATGGCTCAGCGGTAACACTAGGAGACATTTCCCGGTAAGAGAGGCTACTAAAGATAAACAACTAGATAGTCAGATCCCACACATATCAAGCATTTCATTCATACACACAATATGCTCAATATGTGCAAATACAACGAAGCATCACAACATGACTCTACGACACAAGTACTTTATTTAAGGCTCAGAGAGCCATACATAACATACACAAAGGTACGGGTCACACGACCCAACATTCAAGTCATACAGTCATACAAACCAGCAGCGGAAGTACATTGTCTGAGTACAGACAACTAGTAAAATAAAAGAGGCTTGGAAAGCCTAGCTATACTACGTGGTCCTTCACAAGCTCAGGGTCACCACCTGGGTCTTTAGCCTACTCGTTGATGTCAACGTCTACATAGAACCCATCAGAAGGGGTTGCAGCGTCTTCTGTAAAAATGTAAATTATAGCAACATGAGTACAAAGGTACTCAGCAAGACTTACATCAGATCCTACATACATGCATAGTATCAAGAAGGGTTGGTGGAGTTATTGCAGCAAGCCAGCTTTGACTCTTGGCTAGGCTATCCTACGATACTCCAACTTGAAATGGTTTTGCGCACACGAGTCCACTACTCACCACTTCAATACACTACCGAGGATCCACCTCCGTCTTCCTACGGAAGAGCTATCCTCGGCACTCACACTTATCTTGAGGCTTTTAGTAGTTTCCATTTACTTGTCTATGAACTGTATAGGCAACCAAGTAGTCCTTTACTGCGGACGCGGCTATTCGAATAGATCATGATAACCCTGCAGGGGTGTACTTCTTCATACATGTTTCCACCACTTAGCGTCTACACACGATATGTGCTCGACAGACTTCAAGCGAAAGCCGACGTGGGTGTAGACCACGACCTACCTAAACACTTAAGCCTCTAGTCCAGGTTTATCGCCTATTCAGGTTCCATCCGCAGGGAGTCCGGCCGAGGTTTCCCATACGGCCCCGAACGATGTGAACAGGGTTCCCGAGATACCTAACGGGTATTCGGTACACCCGGCCACGTACCTACCGCATCACAGCCCACCCCTATGGTCAGCGCTGTCCACGGCCTCCAGTAGGCTACAAACACCAGAAACTACTTGCAACTCCTGGACAGAGAGCTAGGGTGAATAAGAAGTCGAGCGGGGTCATATTTCAGGGCCCAATGCATGGTAGTAGCTGTATCTTAAATCACACATACAGATCTCAGTGCTTAAGGTCGGCTTCAATGAAACAACCCACCATGTACTCCTACATGGCCTCTCATCGATACCTTTACCAAATCGTGTTCACCACACCACTCTCATTTCCGGCATAATCATTTCACTCTAGCCATCACCCAGATGAACCAGACCTGACACGACTCTAAGCATAGCAGGCATAGCAAGGTAGGAACAACACATACATATGGCTCAATCAACTCCTACACATGCTAGTGGGTTTCATCTAGTTACTGTGGCAATGACAGGTCATGCAGAGGAAATGGGTTCAACTACCATAGCACACAGCAGTTTGAAACGCGTTGTCTTAATGCAGTAAAAGAGAGCAGGAGCGAGAACATGGGATTGTATCGATATGATCAAATGGTTGGTTGCTTGCCTGATGGTTCGATGCACTGATACGGTTCCTCGTTAGGGTAATCACGGTACTCCTCGGAGGCAGAACCTGTCACAAGGGACACCGATACACAACCATCACCAAACAATGTGCAACAATATGATGCATGCATGAAACATGGCAATATGAGTGTGTTGGGCTAATGCAACTAAAACCAGAAGGGTTTGAACAAATTTGAATCAAAGATTCAAATTTCAAACTCAAACATGGCCTTTTAAAGTGCTTTTCCTTGTTCTGCTTAAAACATCAATTTAACTTGTTTGATCATGCATGAAAATAGTACAGATGGATAGATTGGATTTTTCTGATCATTTTTCATATATAATTTGTCTGATTTGGAGTTACAGATTAAAAGTTATGAATTTTTGAAGTTTAAATAATATTCTGGAATTTCCTGATTTAAATTAAATCCAGAATTATATATATTGCGCCAGCATGACGTCAGCATGACGTCAGTGGTCAACTGCGGCTGGCTGAGGTCAAACCTGACGTGTGGGGGCCACACGTCAGTGAAAGGGGGGGTTTAACAGGATTAAATTAATCCTAATTAGGGATTAGTGGCGCTGGGGCCCACTGTCAGTGTCAGGGGGGGTAGTTAGTTTAACTGATTCGGTTAGTGCTAATCCTAATTAGCTACAGGGCTGGGCCCACCTGTCAGGGACACAGGGGGGTTCCTGCCGTGGTCAAGGTGGGTCAAACCCACCGGCGACATGACGCCGGCGAGGCCCGAGACGGCGGCGCGATGCGGGATCGCGCTACAAGGCACGGGCGAGGCCGTGCTTGGGCTCGTTGGAGAGCTCTTGCTCCCGCGCGTCGAATGGTGGTGGTGGTCGTGCCTGGGGTGGCCTGTACCGTCGATGGCGAGCTCGTGAGCGGCGGCCGGAGTTCGGGTGCGGTCGGAATCGGCGTTGCAGGGCGTTTGGGGAGGCGTTGGTGCGTGTTGTGTGCTCCTAGTGAGGTGTGGAGCACGATTGTGTGCTCGGTTGGGCGCTACGGTGACCGTGGCCACGACGGCGACATCGCCGGCGGCATCGAGCTTCGGAGCTCAAGGGGGCGGCAGCTACAGAAGGCTAGGGACGACGGGGCAAGGGGGAATCGAATCGGTGGCTCACCGCGGAGCTGCAGGGATGGTTAGCGGGCTCGGGGACGGCCGGAGTGCAGCGAATCAACGGCGATGACCTCCGGTGGCCGAGGAGGGGAACGGCGACGTAGGCGGCGATGCAGGGCTTCCGGAGACCCGTGGAGCGGTGGGGAGGAAGAGGGGGTCGAGGCGGAGCCTCTGGGCTAGTCGGGGGAGCGAGGGGTGGCCGGAGACGGCTGCTATGGCGAACGGCGGCGATGGTGGTGTTCGGCCGTGTGAGAGAGAGAGCGAGGGAGAGGAGGGAGGAACTGAGGGAGAGTGAGAGAGAGCAGGGGGGAGGCGTGGCGTCGTCCGGGGCATCGAGCGAGGAGGGGAGGGCAGGCAGGCAGCCGAGCAGGTGGCGTGGCGCGGTGGCGCGCG
>NC_057810.1:212245885-212246436 GCF_018294505.1 Triticum aestivum | reverse complement strand
GCGCGCCGGCCACACTCCCCTCCCTCTGTCGAGGACGAAGACGACAGAGGAGGGAGGCGGGCTGGGCCGCCTGCTGGCTGGGCCGGCCAGCTGGCTGGGCCGCACAGTGGAGGAGCCCAGGTAAGCTCCTCCTGTTATTTATTTTTCTGTTTTCTAATTTCTGACATTTGTTTTGATTTAAATAAAATATTAAATCATTTATTTACCTTATGCCAATTTTTGCAGGAGCTAGATATATTATTCCAGAGCTCCTTTATAATTGGCATAATATTTGGACATATATTAATATATATAATTAATATATTTCCAATGCAAATATTTATGCATTAATTCCAAATGCCCAAAATAAATACCTATGAGCTCTTAAAAATATTGGTTTGATTTTCATCTCTGTCCAATATTTTCAGAGAGCAACATGAGCATTTTCTTGGACCCTTTTGGAGAAATTTTTATTTGGATCATTTTCAAAAATGATTCTGAGGGTTTCACAAATCCCCATTTCAAGTTAAATGGAAATTTTAAACATGATGCACACACTCTGATGCATGACT
>NC_057810.1:212118906-212245386 GCF_018294505.1 Triticum aestivum | reverse complement strand
TCAAGTCGAAGACGATCCTCCCTTTCCCAAGTTGCTTCATCTTCAGAATGGTGCGACCATTGAACTTTGAGAAACTGGATACTATGACGTCGGGTGGTACGTTCGGCCTGATCGAGGATACGAATGGGGTACTCTCGATATGTAAGATTATCTTGGAGATCAAGCGTTTCGTGGTCCACTTCACGGATAGGATCCGAGAAGCAACGCCTGAGTTGAGAAACGTGGAAGACATCGTGGACTCTGGAGAGGTGCGGAGGTAGTTCCAACTGGTAGGCAACTTCTCCTCGTTTAGCGAGAATGCGAAAAGGTCCAATGTAACGAGGAGCCAATTTGCCTTTGATACCGAAACGATGGGTTCCCTTCAGAGGGGTGACCCGAAGATAAGCCTTCTCGTCAACCTCGAAAGTCATAGCCTTATGTTTTCGGTCATATTGACTCTTTTGACGAGATTGGGCTGTTTTCAACTTTTCACGAATGATACGAACTTGTTCTTCTGCTTCCTGAATCATATCCGGGCCAAAGAATTGTCTTTCCCCGGTCTCTGACCAGTTAAGGGGTGTTCGACACCGTCATCTATAGAGAACTTCAAAAGGGGCTTTACCCAAGCTAGATTGATAGCTGTTTTTGTAAGCGAATTCGGCAAATGGAAGGCACTTCTCCCAGTCCAGTCCGAATGAGATAACAGAGGCTCGAAGCATGTCTTCTAGAATCTGGTTGACGCGTTCCACTTGACCACTTGACTGAGGGTGGAAGGCGGTGCTAAAGGAGAGACGAGTCCCCATAGCATTTTGGAAACTTTCCCAAAATCGAGAGGTGAAAAGACTTCCTTGATCCGAGTTAATTTCCAAAGGAACACCATGGAGGGACACTATTCGGGAGATGTATAAGTCTGCCAGCTGACTAGCGGTTATACTCTCACGAACAGGTAGGAAATGGGCTACTTTGGAGAGACGATCGACAACGATGAAGATAGCATTATTCCCTCTCTTGGTCCTGGGAAAACCGGTAATGAAATCCATACTAATTTTATCCCATTTCCATTCAGGAATAGCTAAGGGTTGAAGGGTGCCAGCAGGCCGTTGATGCTCTACTTTTACACGACGACAGACGTCGCAATTAGCAATATACTGAGCAATTTCTCTCTTCATCCTAGTCCACCAGAACCTCTGGCGTAGGTCCTGATACATCTTAGTACTACCGGGATGAATGGTGAGAGGAGATTCATGAGCCTCCTTAAGGATCAACAGCCGTAGATGCTGGTTCTTGGGAACCACTAGACGGTTCTTAAAGTACACAACACCATGATCATTTGTGGAGAAACAACTAGCACCTCCGCTAGCAATGTTCTCTTTGATTTTAGATATACCCTTATCTCGCTTTTGGGCAGCGATGATTTGATCCGTAAGAGTAGGTTTTGCTACCAAGGTGGAAAGAAAACCTTGAGGAACAATGTGAAGGTTAAGCTTCCGAAATTCCTCATGGAGAAGCGGTTGACTTTGTTGTAACATCAGGTTGTTACAATAAGATTTACGACTTAGCACATCAGCCATGACGTTGGCTTTCCCTGGGGTGTAGGTTATTCCTAAGTCGAAGTCTGTGATCAACTCAACCCAACGTCTTTGCCTAAGATTCAAATCCGGTTGGGTGAAGATGTACTTCAGACTTTGGTGATCAGTGAATATTTCGCAACGATTACCGAGGAGGTAATGTCGCCAGGTCTTAAGTGCATAGACTACGGCTGCAAGCTCTAGATCATGAGTAGGATAATTCTCCTCATGTGGGTGCAACTGCCGTGAGGCGTAAGCAATTACGTGTGGATCTTGCATGAGAATGCAACCTAGTCCTTGTCGCGAGGCGTCGCAGTAGATAACAAAGTCCTTGGAGAAGTCTGGCGGTACCAGTACGGGAGCAGAGGTCAGGCGTCTTTTTAGTTCCTGAAAGCTGTGCTCACATTGTGGAGTCCACTCAAACTTCTTATCTTTCTTGAGGAGTTCGGTTAGAGGTTTAGCAACCTTGGAGAAGTTCTCGATAAAGCGACGACAATAGCTCGCTAAGCCTAGAAAACTCCGAACTTGCTTGACCGATTCAGGTGGAGTCCAATTAAGGATGGCTTGAACTCGCTCAGGGTTAACAGCAATACCTTTACCAGATATTACATGACCCAAATAGGTCACTTCTGACAACCAGAATTCACATTTAGAAAATTTGGCATAAAGGCGATGCTCTCGAAGTTTCTTCAACACTAGCCTTAAATGTTCGGCATGTTCTTCCTCGTTCTTGGAGTAGATGAGTATATCATCGAGGTAAACCACGACGAATTTATCCAAATACTCCATGAAGATTGAGTTCATTAACCGAGAAAAGGTGGCTGGAGCGTTGGTTAAACCGAAGGACATGACGGTGTACTCGTATTGGCCATAACGAGTAACAAAGGCCGTCTTAGGAATGTCCCCGTTTCTGATTTTGATTTGATGGTAGCCCAACCTCAAATCCATCTTGGAGAAGACTGAGGATCCAGCGAGCTGATCGTACAGGTCGTTGATCCTGGGAAGCGGATATTTGTTCTTGATTGTGACCAAATTGACAGGTCGGTAATCTACAACCATCCGGTCCGTACCATCCTTCTTCTTGACGAATAGGACGGGGCAAGCCCACGGAGATGAACTAGGTCGGATGAAACCCCTTTTCAAGGACTCATCGAGTTGTTTCTTAAGCTCAGCTAGTTCTAGGGGTGCCATCTTATAAGGTCTTCTAGCAATCGGAACGGTTCCTGGAATGAGGTCTATTACGAACTCAACATCCCTGTCAGGTGGAACACCTGGCAATTCCTCTAGAAAGACATCCGGGAAGTCACAGACTACCGGAATGTCCTCAAGGTCTGGCAAAGGGCTGGCGTTAAGAGAATATAACTGTCGCTTGGCTATTCGGGTCAAGACATTGACTATCTTCCCCGAAGGATGGGTGAGTTGAACAGTCCTAGAGAAGCAATCAATTTGGGCATGATGAGCTGACATCCAGTCCATACCCAGAATGATATTAATATCTGAAGATTAAAGGGCTATCAAAGACGCGAGGAAAACAAGTATGTCGACTTGGATTTCATTTCCATAACTTACCCTAGAGGTCTGCCATCTAGAACCAGGGGTAGAAATTTCCATAGTGGATGGCATGTCACAGAATGCAACGTTATGCAAACGAGCATAATTTTCAGATATAAAAGAATGAGAGGCTCCTGTATCGAAAAGAACAGATGCCGGATGGCAATTAACAAGAAGCGTACCGAGAACGACGTTGGGATCCTCTTGAGCTTCTTCGGCAGAGATACAGTTGACATGGCCACATGAAGCGGTGACCGGCTTGGCGTGGAATATTTTTCCTGTCGGCTTGCCACGGCCAACAGCTTTAGCAGACTGGTTGGGGTTGGTCTGGGGACACTCACGCATATAGTGACCAGATTCCCCACACTTGAAACAGGTCACGGAACTGGTACGTGGAGGAGCATTGTTAGTTGGACCCCCATAGGGCTTGGCCGGTGCAGACTGTTGAACAGGGCGAGGCGCCTGGAAAGATGGCCTCGGTGTGAACCTGGGTGGCAGGGCGGTGTTGGGTACCCACACGCGGCGCTTCTGAGGACCAGCACCGGATGAGGAACCCATGTCACGGCCATGCTTGCGTGTTGCGTCATAGTCAGTCTGACCAGTTTCAGCACTGATGGCTTTGTTGACAAGTTTCTGGAAAGATGTGCACTCATGCAGATGGAGGTCACGGCGCGCTCAGGACTAAGGCCCTTACGGAACCTTGCTTGCTTCTTGGCGTCAGTAGAAACTTCCTCGGTTGCATATCGTGCGAGATTACCAAACTCCCTGCTGTAAACATCCACAGAAAGTCGGCCTTGGGTGAAACTGCAAAATTCCTCACGTTTACGGTCCATGAGACCCTCCGGAATGTGATGTTCACGGAAAGCCTCGCTGAATTCAGCCCAAGTAGTGACATGGCCCGCTGGGCGCATAGCTCCATAATTCTCCCACCATAGACTGGCGGGGCCTTCCAGATGATATGCAGCAAAGGTGACCTTGTCAGCCTCAGCTACTAGTGCGGAACGCAGCTTGTGAGAGATACTGCGAAGCCAGTCATCAGCGTCGAGAGGCTCGACGGAGTGGTGGAACGTGGGTGGATGCAATTTGATAAAATCACTGAGTGACACCACGTTAATCCTCTGATGGTGTGATGTGTTCTGTTCAATACGCTCCAACAAACGGTTGGTCTCCCGCTTGTTTCTCTCAGCTTCCATCATAACCTCGGCTAGGGAAGGAGGATGAGGCAGATTTTCATTCCTGCCTTCACTGCCTTTGGCCTGCTCTTGAGAAGCAGGGTTAGCGCGCGTGTTGACCATCCTAGGTAAACAAGACAAAGATTTAGTCAGAATGATAAAATTCCGACATAGGATACAGAATGTAAGGAATAACTCGAAATGCAAGATGATCATCCGTATGACATGGTAGATACAGAAACTGCTTCTTTATTCCATCGTCATACACACCATACAGGGTTTAGTACAAGACCAAACAAAGTACTATTACGGTGAAAGAGGATTACATCTTATCGGAGGCATCCCAAGCTCCTATACATTATTTTTCTACACCTCCGGAAAGAGTACAAACTAGGTCATACCCCACGAGTCACGCGGGACGATAGATGACACAGCTAGTGCGAACTAGTGATACTATCACTAACTCAGACCGATCCGTAGTAGTCCTCGTAGAAGTCACCTCCATAGCCTGGAAGCTCAACATGATCATCCGGAAACAGACGATCTCGCGGAGCTTGTGGACCATAGGGGCTAGGATGAGGTCTTGGACCAACAGACGGTGGCCTGCGGGGACCGCGAGGTGGGGTGATGCCTCCTACATCACGCCAACCCATCACGTCTGGCAAAGCAGATCTCACAGGATAGAGATCGCGCATATCCGAATATCCAGCTTGCACCGCCGGTGCGAACCGAGTCAAAGTGGCCCAGTGGTCAGCACGGGTATTGAAGAGCTCTAACCTCAAGGCCCGATTTTCACGGTCCTTATCCTCGAGCATCTCAGCAGTAGTGCGAGTCCGTGAATCCTCCTGGGTGGGGTCAGCATAGATAGCCTGGAGATACCCTTGTGCTCCCGGAAGTGATCCTGGCATATACAGGAAATCAGAGTCCCGAAATAGACCAGATCTGACTCGCATAATGGTCATCATAGAGTAGGCGGCGTCCTGCACAGCCATCTCAATAGTAACCCCGAGTCCATAGGAGCAGTGAAGGGGCTCGGTGGACCCAGGATAAGATGGAAATATCCTGACAGTGCAGAGATACTGGCTTTGATTAAAGTCTCGGAATTGCTCTTCGACCATGTACTCAGGATACCAACGGTATCCAGCCTCAGTCATTACCCTGACCAACTTGGCAGTATGGCCAGGTACATCTAGGCATCGAGTCAGGCGAACCACTTGATTGAGGTCGCGAGTGGCCATCTGGAAGCACAATCATAATGCAAAGGCATTAGAATTTCTAGCAAAATTTCGGCAGCATAACAGCTGTAAATGCTCAAGAAGGATTTTGAGACATTTGACAAAGGATTTCATACACACTCAACATCATCATATCAAAGTTCTGAATCCATTCTAACAACATAATGTGGTAGTAGAACTGAACTAGGCTTGTATCCATCAAACTTATAAGGTACTACTGATTAGTAACACGTGATCCTGATAGAGAGAATAGATCCTAATTCCTTAACCCCCGGTGGAAGAATAGACTGACTCAGATCAGAATGTCATAAGATAGAGGAGTAAAAAGAGCCTTACGTTCCAACCCACAAACAATTCCCCTACATATAACTAAAGAATTTCTAGACTCAACATCGACCAGTTTGGCTTGAAGAACCTACAGGCAGTCCGGCTCTGATGCCAACGCTGTCAGGACCCCGACTCGATGTCACATCGATCTAGCCGGTAACACCTCATATCACTTTGCGGCCTCACGCACGGTATCCCCACGGGTGTCGCCTTACCTTTGCCCGGGACCGTTTGCGCCTTTTGGCTCACGTATATGATAGTGTCGCTAGCATCCATATGATAAAGAGCCCGGGCTGACATGACTAGTTGTAAACCCAAAGTGGCACAGACTTACAGGGACAGGCATCCATGACCCAGCTTCGAACGTGTCGGTCATCAGCAAGTGGGTCCGGGCTGTAGCACTGGGCTAGCAGGACTCCGGTAAACCGGGCTGTAGCGGGCTAACAGGACTCCGGTACTCAAAGCGTGACATTTCCCCGAAGGGACAGACACATGAACGAAGAAGGACACATGCCGGCCAGCCTAAGTGTTCCAGAGCAGTAGCAAGCTACCATGGCTCAGCGGTAACACTAGGAGACATTTCCCGGTAAGAGAGGCTACTAAAGATAAACAACTAGATAGTCAGATCCCACACATACCAAGCATTTCAATAACATACACACAATATGCTCGATATGTGCAATACAACATGGCATCACAAAATGACTCTACGACTCAAGTAGTTTATTCAATAGGCTCCGAGGAGCGAGACATTACAAACATGGGTCTCATGACCCAACAATCAGAGCATACAAGTCAAAGCACAAGCGGAAGCTATCATGTCTGAGTACAGACATCTACAAATGAAAAAGGCTGAGAAGCCCGACTATCTATCAGATCCTGCCGGGGCACAAGATCGTAGCTGAGGTAACAAGCTAAACGTCGAAGTCCACATGGAACTACTAGCGAGACCGAAGTCTCTCTGCAAAAACATAAAATAGGCAAACGTGAGTACAAATGTACCCAGCAAGACTTACATCAGAACTAACTACATATGCATCATTATCAACAAAGGGGTGGTGGGGTTTAACTGCAGCAAGCCAGCTTTGACTCGGTGGCTATCCTAAACTACGACTGCGAGTAACTCTTTTGAGGTGGCGCACACGAGTCCACATATTCACCATATCAATACACCACTATGGATCCGCTCCCGTCTCCCTACGAGAACGCCATCCATAGCACTCACGCTTATCTTGCGTATTTTAGAGTATCCACTTTCACTTGTCTATGAACTGATATAAGCAACCCAGAAGTCCTTTTCCGCGGACACGGCTATTCGAATAGATGATGTTAACCCTGCAGGGGTATACTTCTTCACACACGCTCTCACCACTTACCGCCGTTGTTGTCTAGCTTAACCAACTAGCTCCGGGATATCCATCACAGATTCTTGGAGAAAGGGTGGTTCACAAGAACCCGACTTGATCACGAGCTCAACATAGCAGTCAGGTGACAACCTGGTAATACTTCCAAGAAGATATTCGGAAAATCACGAACCACCGGTATGTTACTAAGCTTGAGAACAATCTCGCTTTTGAGGGCAAGACGATATGATCAAATGAGTGAGGACTTGACAAGATCCTAACTCATCAATCGAAGGGTGCACCGAAATAAGGACTAGGTAGCACGATCAGTCTTAGAAGGATGATTCAAAAACCAACACGCTAAGAATGAAATTATTGTCCCTTAACTACCAAGCAACGAGGTTGCTGGGAGTATTGATTTCACACATCACAATTCATTTGTCGGTATTCCGGTTGCATCAACACGATGGCCGAGGAATGACTAATGATGGTGAGAAGTATTACTACGTCAAAATTCATGAAAGTTGGTGCAGTTCTCATGACAATTCTGACATAAAGGGGGTAATACTCCAAGGTAGAACAGAACCAAAAGCTGGATTGGCATTTGATCTGCGGAATACAACTACTTTGACCCAATCCTAGATATGGATGAGGTACTGGAGTTTGTTTCTCCTATTCATTCTAAAATAGAATGGCTTGGCGGACCACAAGGGTAATAGGCATCGACGAACGAATGCACGCATACTCTTGACTATCAATTGATAGGCGAGGGTCGGAAACAACTAAGATGGGTCAACTCAAAAGAACATATGATTTTCTGAGTTGTGGATGCATGGATTAGCATGTCGAACGAAGTTCAACATATTTTTTCCGGATAACCCATGCAGAAAGGTAGAACTGGCAGAGCCACAATATATAATGGAGAACTCATCAAGAATAATCCTGTTGTGATATTTCAGTTCAACGAGGAACTTCTGCCATAAGTAGTTCATGGTATTTGGAAGAAGAAGATACCACGGACTTCAAGGACTATCGCAAAGGTTACTAATATCCTAAAGGCACTAGCAATTACTATCAACATGAAGTAGGTAGAGTGAATCTCGGGTTCAAGAACCCAGGAACAGAATACCTATTACTAAGTAGCATCACGGGATGCTTTCGAGAATGATGGCCAGAATCATCACACTGGGAACACAAATCATGGCTAAATTACTAGATGATCCCCTAAGACACCTAGGGTCATAATAATATCTCCAACATATATGTCAAGGTAACGGAGTACCTCAACTCACTGATTAGTGTGGTTAATCCGGCCTATGGGAACATTGAAACGGGAAGAAAGGATTTGCAAATGCATCAGACTACTTAGAAACCTGGGATGACTCGGACAGCATAACGGCTGTAAATGCTCAGAAAAGATTTGAGACATTCACAAAAATGGTGGCATAACCACTCAGAAGCACAATATCAAGGTCTCGAGATCAACAATAATCATACAAAAGTAGTAGGAACTGAAACGAGGCTTAAGTCCAACAATCTATAAGTCTACGGATTAGTAACACGTGATCCTGATGGAAAGAAGAGATAGCCTAGTTCTTAATCCCCGTAGAAGAGAAGATGATGACTCAGATCAGAAGGGCATGAGGTATAAGGAGTAAAAAGAGCCTTACGTTCCATCCCACAATCAATTCCCTTATATAACTAAAGAATTTCTAGACTCAACTTCGACCAGTTTGGCTTGGTAATCCTACAGGCAGTCAAGCTCTGATACCAACGCTGTCAGGACCCCGACTCGATGTCACATCGATCTAGCCGGTAACACCTCATATCACTTTGCGGCCTCACGCACGGTATCCCCATGGGTGTCGCCTTACCTTTGCCCGGGACCGTTTGCGCCTTTTGGCTCACGTATATGATAGTGTCGCTAGCATCCATATGATAAAGAGCCCGGGCTGACATGACTAGTCGTAAACCCAAAGTGGCACAGACTTACAGGGACAGGCATCCATGACCCAGCTTCGAACGTGTCGGTCATCAGCAAGTGGGTCCGGGCTGTAGCACTGGGCTAGCAGGACTCCGGTAAACCGGGCTGTAGCGGGCTAACAGGACTCCGGTACTCAAAGCATGACATTTCCCCGAAGGGACAGACACAGGAACAAAGAAGGACACATGCCGGCCAGCCTAAGTGTTCCAGAGCAGTAGCAAGCTACCATGGCTCAGCGGTAACACTAGGAGACATTTCCCGGTAAGAGAGGCTACTAAAGATAAACAACTAGATAGTCAGATCCCACACATATCAAGCATTTCAATCATACACACAATATGCTCAATATGTGCAAATACAACGAAGCATCACAACATGACTCTACGACACAAGTACTTTATTTAAGGCTCAGAGAGCCATACATAACATACACAAAGGTACGGGTCACACGACCCAACATTCAAGTCATACAGTCATACAAACCAGCAGCGGAAGTACATTGTCTGAGTACAGAAACCTAGTAAAATAAAAGAGGCTTGGAAAGACTAGCTATACTACGTGGTCCTTCACAAGCTCAGTGTCACCACCTGGGTCTTTAGCCTACTCGTTGATGTCAACGTCTACATAGAACCCATCAGAAGGGGCTGCAGCGTCTTCTGTAAAAATGTAAATTATAGCAACATGAGTACAAAGGTACTCAGCAAGACTTACATCAGATCCTACATACATGCATAGTATCAAGAAGGGTTGGTGGAGTTATTGCAGCAAGCCAGCTTTGACTCTTGGCTAGGCTATCCTACGATACTCCAACTTGAAATGGTTTTGCGCACACGAGTCCACTACTCACCACTTCAATACACTACCGAGGATCCACCTCCGTCTTCCTACGGAAGAGCTATCCTCGGCACTCACACTTATCTTGAGGCTTTTAGTAGTTTCCATTTACTTGTCTATGAACTGTATAGGCAACCAAGTAGTCCTTTACCGCGGACGCGGCTATTCGAATAGATCATGATAACCCTGCAGGGGTGTACTTCTTCATACATGTTTCCACCACTTAGCGTCTGCACACGATATGTGCTCGGCAGACTTCAAGCGAAAGCCGACGTGGGTGTAGACCACGACCTACCTAAACACTTAAGCCTCTAGTCCAGGTTTATCGCCTATTCAGGTTCCATCCGCAGGGAGTCCGGCCGAGGTTTCCCATACGGCCCCGAACGATGTGAACAGGGTTCCCGAGATACCTAACGGGTATTCGGTACACCCGGCTACGTACCTACCGCATCACAGCCCACCCCTATGGTCAGCGCTGTCCACGGCCTCCAGTAGGCTACAAACACCAGAAACTACTTGCAACTCCTGGACAGAGAGCTAGGGTGAATAAGAAGTCGAGCGGGGTCATATTTCAGGGCCCAATGCATGGTAGTAGCTATATCTTAAATCACACATACAGATCTCAGTGCTTAAGGTCGGCTTCAATGAAACAACCCACCATGTACTCCTACATGGCCTCTCATCGATACCTTTACCAAATCGTGTTCACCACACCACTCTCATTTCTGGCATAATCATTTCACTCTAGCCATCACCCAGATGAACCAGACCTGACACGACTCTAAGCATAGCAGGCATAGCAAGGTAGGAACAACACATACATATGGCTCAATCAACTCCTACACATGCTAGTGGGTTTCATCTAGTTACTGTGGCAATGACAGGTCATGCAGAGGAAATGGGTTCAACTACCGTAGCACACAGCAGTTTGAAACGCGTTGTCTTAATGCAGTAAAAGAGAGCAGGAGCGAGAACATGGGATTGTATCGATATGATCAAATGGTTGGTTGCTTGCCTGATGGTTCGATGCACTGATACGGTTCCTCGTTAGGGTAATCACGGTACTCCTCGGAGGCAGAACCTGTCGCAAGGGACACCGATACACAACCATCACCAAACAATGTGCAACAATATGATGCATGCATGAAACATGGCAATATGAGTGTGTTGGGCTAATGCAACTAAAACCAGAAGGGTTTGAACAAATTTGAATCAAAGATTCAAATTTCAAACTCAAACATGGCCTTTTAAAGTGCTTTTCCTTGTTCTGCTTAAAACATCAATTTAACTTGTTTGATCATGCATGAAAATAGTACAGATGGATAGATTGGATTTTTCTGATCATTTTTCATATATAATTTGTCTGATTTGGAGTTACAGATTAAAAGTTATGAATTTTTGAAGTTTAAATAATATTCTGGAATTTCCTGATTTAAATTAAATCCAGAATTATATATATTGCGCCAGCATGACGTCAGCATGACGTCAGTGGTCAACTGCGGCTGGCTGAGGTCAAACCTGACGTGTGGGGGCCACACGTCAGTGACAGGGGGGGTTTAACAGGATTAAATTAATCCTAATTAGGGATTAGTGGTGCTGGGGCCCACTGTTAGTGTCAGGGGGTAGTTAGTTTAACTGATTCGGTTAGTGCTAATCCTAATTAGCTACAGGGCTGGGCCCACCTGTCAGGGACACAGGGGGGTTCCTGCCGTGGTCAAGGTGGGTCAAACCCACCGGCGACATGACGCCGGCGAGGCCCGAGACGGCGGCGCGACGCGGGATCGCGCTACAGGGCACGGGCGAGGCCGTGCTTGGGCTCGTTGGAGAGCTCTTGCTCCCGCGCGTCGAATGGTGGTGGTGGCCGTGCCTGGGGTGGCCTGTACCGTCGACGGCGAGCTCGTGAGCGGCGGCCGGAGTTCGGGTGCGGTCGGAATCGGCGTTGCAGGGCGTTTGGGGAGGCGTTGGTGCGTGCTGCGTGCTCCTAGTGAGGTGTGGAGCACGATTGTGTGCTCGGTTGGGCGCTACGGTGACCGTGGCCACGACGGCGACATCGCCGGCGGCATCGAGCTTCGGAGCTCAAGGGGGCGGCAGCTACAGAAGGCTAGGGATGACGGGGCAAGGGGGAATCGAATCGGTGGCTCACCGCGGAGCTGCAGGGATGGTTAGCGGGCTCGGGGACGGCCGGAGTGCAGCGAATCGACGGCGATGACCTCCGGTGGCCGAGGAGGGGAACGGCGACGTAGGCGGCGATGCAGGGCTTCCGGAGACCCGTGGAGCAGTGGGGAGGAAGAGGGGGTCGAGGCGGAGCCTCTGGGCTAGTCGGGGGAGCGAGGGGTGGCCGGAGACGGCTGCTATGGCGAACGGCGGCGATGGTGGTGTTCGGCCGTGTGAGAGAGAGAGCGAGGGAGAGGAGGGAGGAACTGAGGGAGAGTGAGAGAGAGCAGGGGGGAGGCGTGGCATCGTCCGGGGCATCGAGCGAGGAGGGGAGGGCAGGCAGGCAGCCGAGCAGGTGGCGTGGCGCGGTGGCTCGCGCGCGCGCCGGCCACACTCCCCTCCCTCTGTCGAGGACGAAGACGACAGAGGAGGGAGGCGGGCTGGGCCGCCTGCTGGCTGGGCCGGCCAGCTGGCTGGGCCGCACAGTGGAGGAGCCCAGGTAAGCTCCTCCTGTTATTTATTTTTCTGTTTTCTAATTTCTGACATTTGTTTTGATTTAAATAAAATATTAAATCATTTATTTACCTTATGCCAATTTTTGCAGGAGCTAGATATATTATTCCAGAGCTCCTTTATAATTGGCATAATATTTGGACATATATTAATATATATAATTAATATATTTCCAATGCAAATATTTATGCATTAATTCCAAATGCCCAAAATAAATACCTATGAGCTCTTAAAAATATTGGTTTGATTTTCATCTCTGTCCAATATTTTCAGAGAGCAACATGAGCATTTTCTTGGACCCTTTTGGAGAAATTTTTATTTGGATCATTTTCAAAAATGATTCTGAGGGTTTCACAAATCCCCATTTCAAGTTAAATGGAAATTTTAAACATGATGCACACACTCTGATGCATGACTAGCTAGGGTGTGACAGTACCAGGGGAAAAAATCTACATCAAAAGGGGAGTAAGACAGGGAGATCCTTATTCTCCACTAATTTTTGTGCTGGCAGCAGATCTGTTACAATCTATCCTAAACAAAGCAATGAGGATAAACTTACTCTCTGCACCACTGCAAGTGAACTCTTGCCCACACTTCCCAATTGTGCAGTATGCAGATGACACTCTGGTGATTATGCAAGCAGATACTAGGCAACTCTTCTGTCTGAAAGCTTTACTCAACACTTTTGCTTCAGCTACAGGGCTCAAAGTGAATTATGGGAAGTCATTTCTGGTTCCTCTAAACATTAATGAAGACAGGGCTGAACTATTCACAAACACACTACAATGTGCTAGAGGACACTTCCCTTTCAATTACCTTGGTCTTCCATTGGGAATCTACAAGCCCACTGTGGAACAATGTTTACCTCTGGTCAATAGGATTGCTAAAAGGTTGGCAGGCATATCCATCTTCATGACACAGGCTGGAAAATTGATGCTGGTCAAGTCAGTGCTAACTTCTTTGGTAGTTTTCTTCATGACATGTCTGGATATCCCAATCACTATAAAAAAGCAGATAGTAAAGTACCTTAGGCACTGTCTTTGGAGGGGCCCAGACATGGAAGACTGCATGCCTGCTCTAGTTGCTTGGGCTACTGTGTGCAGACCCAAAGATCAGGGAGGACTAGGAGTATTGGATATATATACCCATAACAAAACCTTGCTAATGAAGAATTTGCATAAATTTTTCAACAGACATGATATACCATGGGTCAACTTGATTTGGGAAACATACTACAATGATGGGCAGTTACCAGGAGACAACATGGTAGGTTCTTTTTGGTGGAAATCAAACTTGGCACTTCTGGATCATTACAAAGCTATTGCTAGACGCAATGTGGGAGATGGGGTCAGTGCTTATTTTTGGGATGATCTTTGGCAACAGGCTGTACTCAAACACAAATTCCACCACCTGTACTCCTTTGTGAGAAACCCACAGTTGAACATACAATAGGTATTGCAGACAGAGTACCTTCAAGACCTTTTCTTCCTACCATTGACAACAGAGGCATATGAGGAATTCATTGAAATGGAGGACATTCGCATCTCTATGAGGCAATCTGAATTTCTGGGATCTTTAGATACTTGGAGTTATATCTGGGGTAATGAAACATACTCATCCATCAAAGCATATAAAGTGTTAATAGGTCACAAGCAAACACCTCCTCATTTCAATTGGATCTGGCAAAGCTCATGTCAGCCAAAGCATAAAGTTTTTTTCTGGCAACTACTTCATGACAGAGTTAACACAAGAAACCTGCTTAGAAGGAAGAATTTTGTTCTGGAAGCATACAACTGTGTAGTTAATGATTGTCAACAGGAAGAAACACTTCATCATCTTTTCTGGGGATGCCCATTTGTGCAACAATGTTGGGACTTCATTTGTCCAACAAGAACACCAAATCTATCAGTACTGGAAGCATTCCAAGATCTAAAGGACAAACTAAATTACCCTTTTTACATGGAGATCATCATTCTTGGTGCATGGGCCATATGGATAACCAGAAATAATAAAATATTTGAAAGCATTACACCATCTTTTCAAGGCTAGAAGTTCATTATCCTGGAGGAGCTAAAGCTTTTAAGGTTCAGAATGAAGAAGAAACATGTGAATCATTTCAACCTGTGGCTTGAGGCCCTGCTGTAATTTTTATTATTTCTTTTCTTAGTTATAGTTTAGTTTATATTTTTTCTTTCTTTTTCTTTTTTCTTTTCTTTTTCTTTTCTTTTTCTTTTTTCTTTTTCTTTTCTTTTCTTCCTTTTAGTTCTTCTTCTCTTCTTTTCTTTCTTTCTGTGGGCTTACCTCAAGCCTGTAAGACTACTAGTTTCTTTGCTCTATAATATAAAAATTGCAGTGGGGTTTTACCCTACTATTTATAGTCAAAGAAAGCTTTACAGAGTATTACTAGACGTTGGTGACATGACTAGTCTGCAGAGAGCATCGGCAATTCTACAACACGTGGAGTGCACTAGGCAAAAAGTGCCCAAACAAGTACAAGAAGCCACGACAGGAATCCACGATCATAGGCATTACATATTTTGAATGGGAAAAGCTTGTCAAAGTTTAATCATTGATGTTAGCAAGAAGGCGTTAGTTTAATATATTGGTATTGGAAAACCTTGTCAAAATTTGCTCATTGATGTTAGCCAGAAGACATGCATTTGATATTTTTGAGTGGGACGCCCTTGCTGTGAGCAGCGTCGATTGTTTTTTCCTATATTTTCAATTTAGAAGTAAATAGTTACTGTGCTGAGATATTCCTGTGTTAAGAGTTTGTTCTAAATATTGTCTATGTAATGCTAGGCCTTGTGTTTGATTGCAAAGTTGAGCTTGGAATGTTGTGGCATGCGTCATCACGAGTTGTTCACCGTGCCTCCTGAGAATAATGCTTGGTATTGTTTTGCATGTCGATCTAATGCCAGTGATTTGCTTGTTAAGAAGATCATCCTCTTCTGTTGTTTCCGTGCTTAAGAAGTTCATCGTCTTATGTTTCATTCATAGCCTATACGACAAGTCGGGTAGGTTAGACGTGAAACCATATGATCTTCCGACCAACTCATCATATTAGGCCGTGATTGGATCGTTGTTTTCCAACCAAAACCGCTTGTAAAACTGACGCTTGTAAATAAAAGCAGATGGTCTCGGGCGAAGCGCTTGGTTGGTCGATTTCGACTAGTAAAATATACACTGGTCTCTCAAATTACACACGTAACCCGTCGGTTTTACTTACAGACATTGGGCCCTCGGTTTCATTACGCCTGTATTTTATGTGTTGTTTCCGATGACGAGTAAATTACACTTGTATGCTAATACATGTGTGAAATAAACCAGAGCTCCCAAGCGCGGCCTTACCGTTTCATGCCGTCTCAGTTTCTCGAAGGTGTTCATAGGTGTCCGATGTTCCTAGCTTCCTGAATGAGCAGCGGGCGCTGTATCAGACCATCCGTAGGGCCCGCGAGGCCCTCTCCGTCGTCCTCCGAGTTGTTGCGCTCGCCGTGGCGCCGAGCATTGTTAACATCATCAACGAATATGAGGATTCAAGAGATGACTTTATTTTGACTGGATGACAGTAGGGACCCACTAGGGCCATAGCTGTACGTACGCAAGTGCCTCCTTATTATGTACAACTATATTTTTTTTGCTTCCTCCTGGTTTCCTGACATCACGGTCCCACACCATTGTCAACCTATGTAGTCAATATAAACAAGAGAATTGCACAATGTGCGGCTGACAGCTGGGACCAAGCAGCTCGAGCAGTATTTGTGTTTTTGAGGCATAAGCACTGCAGAGTTTTTCTTGGCGATGATTTCGTTGTTGTTCAGAGGAGAGCAGGGTATTAACTGGGCGGGCTGTGGCCTGTCTAGCCCAGGCCAGATATCCAGCCCAGATATTAAATTTTTCAAGATGAAAATGGCTAGCCCAGCTATACGTTTTTTTGAGGAATACCCAGGCAAGGTCAACTTGTTATTCTCCGCTCCGCTGGGCTGCAAATCTTTCCTAGGAGGGTTGCATTAGGCTTAACAGGAAAATGAGCTTTAAAAAATAATAAATGGGATGTAATTATAAAAACTAGGCAGTGACTAAAAAATTGCACCAAACACGAAATTAGTTTATAAAATATTATTTATGGATTTTGAAAATCTTAATTTTTCATTGTTGCACACGCAATATTTCGTTGGATTTTTATGTTATACAAATTTATATTTAATCTGACTAGAAATTTTGGGATAAAAATATTTCAGATCCCATCAAAATGTGGGAAATTTTATTGAATTTTGTCTTCAACGGTTGGTAATCGTTTTCCTAGCTAGAAAATGGGTTGTACATTTAACAAACTGTAAATGGGCAGTAGTAAATTCCATTAGAATTCAAAAAAGGGCCGTACATTCTTACAAATCGCAAATGGGCTATAAGTTCTCTGCCACACACTTGTGGGCCTACTAAGTTGACGCGTCCCTTAAAAAATAAGTTGATGTGTATTCAAGGCTTTGTCAAATTATTATAGTCAACACACGGTTCTAGCAGCAGTGGCCGTTGGATGTCTATCCAACGGATGCCGCGCTTCTTCTTCAATCTCGGATATTCTTAGCTTCGGCCGCCCAAAAAATGATTCCTCCCCCTGACATCTGGGGTGCACCGTTTCGGAGGCTGACCTGTGGGCCTACTAAGTTGGCGCATACCAAGGGCTTTGTCAACTTAGTCAATATAAACGATTCTAGCTTTAGTGACTGTACGATGTCCATCCAACGGCCGTAGTGCTTCTTCAACCTCTGGTCTTCTTGCTCTAGTCACCCAAAGCAGCACCGGTCGTGCCGCCTGCTCCTGCCTCCCGTGGCCGGCTATGCTGCCGCGGAGGCCTCACCGCCCCATACTACTCCCACCGTTGGCCAGGCCATCCCTCCACTCACCCACACCCCCTGTTATTCTGTGGCTGTCGGAGCAATGGGCCACGGGTAGGCTAACCCGAGTCCCAGGACCTCTCAAGACATCGGGGCAGGCCGCGCCCCTCAAGCCGAGTCCCAGGAGCGACTCCAAGACAAGCCGAGTCCCAGACGACGACTCCAAGACAAGCCGAGTCCCAGACGGCGACTCCGAGATAAGCCGACTCCAAGCTGGCGACCTCCAGAGAGGCCGACTATGGAGAGTCGGCCCATGATTCCTCCCTCATCTTGAAGTACGGTGTGGGGTACGGTCACGACGTGGCCGTTCCCCCCCTGCTTACAAAGGGACGGCATGGCTACAGTGAGCCGTATCGCTGGAAGATCGCCGGCGAGGCGCGGCACTGTTGCCATGCCTGCCCTGACCTCAGCCACAGTGCGCAATGCATTGTGCCCACGACGCCGGCCTGTACGACCCGAAGACGGCGGGGCCGCCTGTCAGTGGGTGGACCGAAGGCGGCCTGAATGCCCCGAAGACGGACCTGTGGGAGTCGGCCTCCCTGGAGTCGGCCGACTCCTCCCTAGGGCCCCACGAGCCATTAACCAGATAGGATGGGGAATGGCGACAGTGACCGCCCGATAGACGGCGGCACTGTTGCCATGACCCAATGACCAAGCCTACGTCATCAGGAGTGCCGCTACAGTATCAAGCCTGTCTGCGGGACCCGCCAGACGGCGGGCCCCAGAAGCCGGCAGGGAGGACGGCGGCCTGAGAGACAGGCGGCTGGGACCCGCACCCAGCCGGATTACCATTGTACCCCCAGGGGGTAGGCCTATATAAACCCCCCGGGGCACCCATGCAAAGGGTTCGGACCTTGATAGAGATAGACCAGATAGCATAGGGAGGAGAGAGCTAGCCTTGCCCTCTCCTGCCTCCCGATACAGCTCCAGGAGCACCATTGTAGTCACTTGGCCTTAGTGATCATGCGGAGACCCCGCAGAGCAGCAGTAGGGGTGTTATCTCCCCGGAGAGCCCCGAAGCTGGGTAAGATCCGCCGGCGTGCATGTCTTCGCCTCATCCCGTTTCCTGGCACCGGCGACGTTCTACTTGCTCCCACCATGATAAGCCATCCTTTGGCATATGTCGCACCCAACCCCCGACATTTGGCGCCCACCGTGGGGCGAGGTACACCGTCGTCCGGAGATCTGCTCTGGACGGGAACCCTGTTCCTCCCCCGCGTGCGTAGCCAGCCCGGCACGCCCGATGGCGCTTGCCCCGACGCGCTGCAAAGCACCGATGACGCCTGCGCGGCGAGCTGCCTCGCTGACCTTCTTGGCGAGGTTAGCATCTTCGATGAGCCCGCATCCGATGCGGGCACAGGCGGCCCCGGAAGCCTCCTCGCGGGCCTCCTCGACCACCTCCACGTCACCGGCGAGCCTGCTGTGGACTTGGAGTCCGTAGGCTCCACTGACCCGATGCTGGTCGACTCCGACACCACGTTGCTTGACACGTTTCCCTCCAACATGGTGATCTACGATGAGCCGCTCCCTTGCACGGGGAGCGGCGGAAGCACCGTCACTGAGGTCCTCGTCCTCGAGCGCGGCGAGCGCTCCGGCGAAGGAGTGCACGACCCGCTCGACACGGCCCTGCGAGACCTGACGGCACCCATTCTAGAGGATGCTGACGCCGAGACGCTGGAGACACGCCGCCTTCAGATCATCGAAGGCGCCAAGAAGCTGGCAAGCATGAGGCGCTTGTCAGAAGCCTACCAACGCGAGATGGATCGCGCCGTAGGCGGCTCGCTGGCTCCGACCGGGCCTAGCCGCCTGGGCGCGGTCCGACAGCGCGGTGCGGCAATCGCCAACCTCTTCGGGGTTGATCGCCCTGTGTATGCCACGCCCGCAGAGAATATCCGTGCCGCCCAAGTGGCGGCGGACGAGCTTGACGACTTCGAAGGCGAAGAGCGCCGCATGATGACGGAGCGAGTCCAGCAACTCCTCGATGCGGCTGCTACGCAGAACGCGGCCGGCGGCCGCACCAATGCGCCGCAGCAACCCCACGACGACTTGCCTCCCCGCCGAGATCAAGGCGCGACATCCAGGACGCCGAGTGGCGGAGTCCACGGAAGAAAAGACAAAGAGCCGGCTGTCAGTCGCAGTCGGACTCACCTCACCATCGAGCGCGACCAAGACGGCCGCCCCAAAGCGGTGGAACGGCGGGACGACTACCTGCCTCCCCCTCCTCGCAGGGAAAGGCGAGTCTCCCCGCCGCCCGTGGAACATCCGACTCTCGGCGACCGCCTTGGCCGCCGAGAGGGAGTCGGAGAGAACGACGCCCGCCATCGGATCGACCGACTCCACCGATCCCTGGCGCTAGAAGAAGAAGATGAGCTGGGTCCGCCTTGCTTTGGGCCCCACATCCGAGACAAGCCTTTCCCCAAAGGGTTCACGCTCCCCTGAGACACACCCAACTACACCGGCTCCGTGAAGCCCGAAGACTGGCTGATCGACTACTCCACGGCCGTCAACATAGCAAACGGCAACAAGCGAGTCGCCATGAAGTACATTCCACTCATGCTCCAGGGCACGGCCCGGACATGGTTGAATAGTTTGAAGCCCCGCAGCATCAACAGTTGGGTCGACTTCACCGAGGCTTTCGTCCGCAACTTCACCAACACATACAAGCGACCCCCCAAGCCACGCCAGCTCTCCTTGTGCATGCAAGGCCAAGACGAGTCGACTCGCGACTACCTCACGCGATGGGGCAAACTCCGGAACTCCTGCGAGGGCGTGCACGAGGTGCAGGCTATCGAGTACTTTACCGCAGGGTGCAGAGAAGGCACCCTCCTCAAGCACAGGCTCCTCTGCGATGAACCAGAGACCCTCGACGAGTTGCTGGTCATTGCAGACAAATATGCCACGGCCGACTCCTCAATGAAGACAGAGATTCAAGTTAGTGCGACTGGCAAAGTAGCCCCTCAAGCTCCCAGAACTCCAGCTGGAGACACCAGTCGGAGACAGCAGCAGAATGATCACAAGCGCAAGGCCCCGCAGCCGACTTCCAGCATTCGGCAGGTCGCAACGGTTGAAGACCAACAGCCTGAGGGGCAGCCTCCGGCGAAGCGGTAGAAAGGCGGCAAGTCCAACTGGTTGCCAGCCTTCTCTTACGAGCAGACTCTCGATGGCCCCTGCAAGTTCCACAGCGGCACGAAGCCGTCAAACCACACCACTCGGAAGTGCCACTGGCTTACCAGAATCGCCAAGGGAGACGGCCTCCTCCCTCCTCCGCCTGCTGGGCCGCTGCCTCCTCCGCCACCTCAGCAGCCCGCGGCCCGGCCAGTCGGCATTGTACAAGATGAGTTCCTGGATGAGCACGGAGCCTATGTGGTGTTCACCAGTGTAGCAGATGACTGGCGCAGCAGGCGCCAACAGCAGCAAGAAGTAAACGCAGTGGCGTCAGATACTCCGGAGTTCATGCATTGGTCCGAGAGGCCTATCAGTTGGAGCAGAGCTGATCACCCAGAGGTGATGCCGAATCCGGGCTCCTATACCTTGGTACTGAGTGCTACCTTGGCTACTGATAGGCGGGCCGCTCGCTTCTCGCGAGTATTGATAGACGGAGGCAGCAGCATCAACATCCTGTACAAGGATACCATGGAGAAATTAGGAATCAAGCAGAGACAGCTTCAAAGCAGCCGAACTGTTTTCCACGGCATTGTACCTGGCCTTTCTTCTTCCCCAATCGGCAAGACCCAGATAGACGTCCTCTTCGGAGACAAAGATCATTTTCACCGAGAGCCAGTGTGGTTTGAAGTGGTGGACCTTGAAAGCCCATACCAGGCACTGCTTGGCCGACCTGTTTTGGCCAAGTTCATGGCAGTCCCCCATTACGCTTACCTCAAGATGAAGATGCCAAGTTCAAAGGGGATCCTGACCGTGGCCGGCGACTACAGGAAGTCGTCCGCCTGCGCGGCCGAGAGTAGTCGGCTGGCCGAGTCTCTGGTGATCGTGGCTGAGAGGCGGCTCCTTGATCGGGTTGTGGCGATGGCCGGCAAGCAGCCGGAGATGTCGCCCGACCCCAAGGAATCAGAAGTTGAGGGCTCGTTCAAGCCGGCTAAAGAGACAAAGAGGATACCTTTGGACCCGGAGCATCCGGAAAGGCACGCTGTCATAGGTGCAAACCTAGACAGCAAATAGGAAGGCGAGCTCGTCGATTTCCTCCGTGAGAATCGAGACATCTTCGCATGGTCCCCCAAAGACATGCCAGGTGTACCGACGGAATTCGCCGAGCACAAGTTACATGTCCGATCTGATGTAAAGTCCGTCAGGCAGCCCTTGCGCCGCCTGTCAGAAGAGAAGAGAAGAGTTGTTGGAGAAGAAATAGCCCGGCTCCTTGCAGCCGGCTTCATCATGGAAGTGTTCTTTCCAGAATGGCTGGCAAACCCAGTCCTAGTGTTGAAGAAGAATAAGCAATGGCGGATGTGTATTGATTACACGAGCCTCAACAAAGCTTGCCCCAAGGACCCATTTGCTCTGCCGAGAATCGATCAGGTGATAGACTCCACAGCCGGATGCGAGCTGTTGAGTTTCCTAGACGCATATTCAGGATATCACCAGATCAAGCTGAACCCGGCTGACAGACTGAAGACCGCCTTCATCACGCCATTTGGAGCCTTCTGCTACCTGACCATGACGTTCGGCTTAAGAAACGCCGACACCACCTTTCAGCGTTGCATGCAGAAGTGCCTCCTGAAGCAACTCGGCAGAAATGCCCACGTCTATGTGGATGATGTAGTGGTGAAGACGGAGAAGTGTGGAACCTTGCTGGAGGACCTCAAGGAAACCTTTGAGAATCTGCGCCGATTCCAGATCAAGCTCAACCCAGGGAAGTGCATTTTTGGAGTACCAGCCGGCCAGCTCCTCGGTTTCCTGGTCTCCGAACGCGGCATAGAGTGCAATCCTGTGAAGATCAAGGCCATCGAGAGGATGGAAGCACCCAGACGACTGTTAGATGTGCAGAAGTTCACCGGTTGTTTGGCATCCATCAGCCGATTCATCAGTCGGCTGGGCGAGAAGGCTCTCCCCTTGTATCAGCTCATGAAGAAGACGACCTTCTTTGAGTGGACTCCCAAGGCGGACGAGGATTTTCTCCAACTAAAGAAGATGTTGACTACTCCCCCCGTGCTGGCGGCTCCGACTCCCAAAGAGCCCATGCTCCTATACATTGCCGCCACCAGCCGATTAGTCAGCACAGTCATTGTAGTCGAGCGCAAGGAGGAAGGCAAGGCGATACCTGTCCAGAGACCAGTATATTACTTGAGCGAGGTACTGTCAGCCTCCAAGCAGAACTACCCCCACTACCAGAAGATGTGCTACGGTGTGCATTTTGCCGCCAAGAAGCTGAAGCCTTACTTTCAAGAGCATCCGACCACTATGGTTTGCACCGCTCCACTAGCCGAGATCATCGGAAGCCGTGACGCTTCAGGCCGAGTGGCCAAGTGGGCCATAGATCTGGCTCCCTACACCATCTTCTACGAGCCCCGCACCACCATCAAGTCGCAAGCACTGGCCGACTTCCTCGTCGACTGGGCCGAGACCCAGTATGCCGCCAGCGCCCGACTCCACCCATTGGCGGATGCATTTCGACGGCTCCAAGATGCGCACCGGCTTGGGAGCCGGTGTCGTCCTCACTTCCCCCAAGGGCGACAAGCTCAGATATGCGCTGCAGATCCACTTCGCCGCCTCCAACAACGTGGCCGAGTACGAGGCGCTCATCCACGGGCTCCGGCTTGCCAAAGAACTCAGCATTCACCGGATCCTGTGTTATGGCGACTCTGACTTGGTGGTCCAGCAATCATCCGGCGATTGGGACGCCAAGGACGCAAATATGGCGAGCTACCGTTTCCTCGTCCAGCAACTCAGCGGATATTTCGAGGGGTGCGAGTTCCTCCACGTGCCAAGGAACGACAACGACCAAGCAGACGCCTTGGCACGAATCGGCTCCACCCGCCAGGCAATACCATCTGGTGTCGCCCTTCGGCGCCTCCTCAAGCCTTCTATCAAGCCGTCACTAGAATCAGATTCAATCTTTGTGTCGGCTCTGCCTGAGGAAGACGGATCCGACTCCAAGAAACACACAGTCGAAGCCGGCCTGGGGACTTCAGAACCCGGCCCGGAGACTGCAGTGGCAAGATCGAAGACCCCAGAGCTCGGCCCGGGGACTGCTCCAGTCGGCCCCGGGACTTTGCCAAATCAGCAAGCGGATGCGGACTCCAACCCGCCGCCTCCCAGCCCGACCGCCCTTATCCAAGTCGCATTAGTGGCAGTTGAAGAAATAGCAGCACCTTCATGGGCCCAGCCCATCCTCAGGTTCTTAGTAAACAGAGAGCTGCCAACTGATGAAATCTTGGCTCAGCAAGTGCAACACCGAGCAGCAGCCTACACCATAGTCAACAGAGAGCTGGTCAGGCGCAGCGTTACCGACGTCTTCCAACGCTGCGTCGAGGCAGAACAAGGCCAAGCAATCCTCAGAGACATCCATGAAGGCGAGTGCGGTCACCACGCGGCCTTCAGGGCACTCGTTGCCAAAGCCTTCCGGCACGGTTTCTTCTGGCCAACCGCCCTGGAAGAGGCCAAAGAGTTAGTCCAAAAGTGCAAGGGGTGCTAGATTTTCCGTTCCAAGCCACTTCAGCCAGCTTCCGCACTCAAGACTATCCCCATCGCCTGGCCCTTTGCAGTCTTGGGCCTGGACATGGTGGGACCATTCAAGACGGCACGAGGTGGCTTGACTCACCTACTTGTCGCAGTGGACAAATTCACCAAGTGGGTGGAGGTGAAACCCATCAAGAAGTTGAATGGTCCGACTGTAGTGACCTTCATCGCCGACATCACAACTCGTTACGGCATCCCACACAGCATCATCACCGACAATGGCACGAATTTTGCCAAAGGCGCCTTGGCCCGTTTCTGCGCGACACAGGGCATCTGACTGGACTTAGCGTCCGTTGCCCATCCGCAGTCAAACGGCCAGGTGGAGCGAGCGAACGGCCTCATCTTATCCGGCATCAAGCCTCGACTCGTCGTACCACTGGAGCGATCTGCCGGCTGTTGGCTTGAGGAGCTGCCAGCCGTCCTCTGGAGTCTGCGCACGACTCCAAACAAGTCAACCGGCTTCACACCCTTCTTCCTCGTCTATGGTGCCGAAGCCGTCATCCCAACGGACATAGAGTTCGACTCCCCGCGAGTCACCATGTACACCGAGGAAGAAGCAGAAGAAGCACGTCAAGACGGCATCGATCTGCTGGAAGAGGGCCGGCTGTTGGCACTCAGCTGGTCCGGCATCTACCAGCAGAGTCTGCGTCGATACTACAACAGGAAGGTCAGGCCAAGATCTTTCCAAGAAGGCGACCTTGTGCTCCGGCTGATCTAGCGAATAGCCGGCCAGCACAAGCTGTCGGCACCTTGGGAAGGCCCCTTTATCATCAGCAAGGTGCTAGGGAACGACGCCTACTATCTGATCGACGCTCAGAAGCCCCGAGCGCGCAAGAGGGACGACTCCGGCAAAGAGACAGAGCGCCCGTGGAATGCAAATCTTCTTTGAAGATTTTACAGTTGATGCAGTATGTATCGCACTACCCCTTTGTATTAAAGTACTAAGACTTTGGGCCCCCCGAGACGAGCTCGGGGACTACCCTTTTTGTTATCTGTATGATAAGAATTATGCCTTCGAGTACATTACTTTCATTACAAGCCGCTTGGCACCGAGCCAGACTAGTCGGCCCGGGGACTCGCCGCCTTGCGCTATGAGGAGCTTCCCGCAGTCAGACAAGTAGTGCACGGCGCCCAATCCGCCTCCTGGCAAAGCCGTAGCTCGCAGAGCGACTGTGAGGCGAGCAGGAGTGAGGAAGAACGGACGCCCACACGAAAAATGGCTAAGGACCTAAAGCACGAACATAGCCTAAGCCGGCTTCCAGCCCTCTTTTTCACAAGCCGACTCGCGAGTATTCAGCTTGCCGCGTTCTATCCAACTTGCTAAAAGAAACTCTAGACGGCCAAGTACTTGCCTTCCCGAAGTAGCCAAGCACTTGACCCAGCGACAGTCCGCAGAGCAGCTGTCCAACTGGCAAGACAGCAACTAAAGGAAGGCGGCAAAGGGAAAAGCCTAAAGAGCAGTAAGCAAGGAAAGACGGAAAGCGGATAAATATTTACATAGGCCCTTGGCCGAATCTTCGAATAGAAGTTCAAGATACACCCAGTGGGTGGAATTGTTCGAATCTAACAAAGTTTTCAAAAGATTACTAAGACAGACAAACAGAGGCGGAAAAGGCAGCCTAGGAGGCGGCATCCGGGATCGGAGGATCGGAGGAGACAGCGGTGTCAGGCACCGGGGCAGTCGGCTGGGCGGTCTCGGTTTGATCGCCTCCGGCGGCAGTTGCCTTCTCTCGACGTGGCTCATTGCTGGAGGCACGGTCGAGCTGAGGCTGGCCGCCTGCTCCATCTTCTGGCATCTCTGCCTCGCCTCCGTCCTCTGCCTCGTCCTCCTCCTCGGTGCTGGAGTCGATCACCTCCGCCGAGTACTCGCCATACTCCGGGTTCATCCCGAACCACTCTAGCGGCACTTCCTCGCTGCCTTCAGCCCGCTCGGGCACGAAGACATTGGTGTCCGTGTACTCGGCAATGGCCGCCGCATGCTCGATAAGGGCGCCCTCCACGGCCTCCAGCTCGGCCTGGGCTTCTGACCGGAACGCGGCTAGACGGTCCAGGTCCAGCCCTGGATACCACGCCTTGACGAACTCCAAGGCCCGGCGCGCTCCGGCCCGGGCTGAGGAGCCCTTCCAAGCTTCAAGACGGCCGGCGGCGACTTCCAGCCAGTCGGCGGTCCGACTGGCGGTGCGCAGAGCTGGCATGTCTGGCCACAGGGCGGCAACCGCCTGGGTGCCGGCACGCTGAAGCCGGCGCATCAACTGGTGAGCTGGACGAAGACGGGCTTCAATGCTCAGAAGCTGCTCGTCGATGGTTCGGGGGGCATTAGCAGCGACCTCCTCACCGTTTGCCCTTCGCGCCTCACGAGCAGCCTTGATGGCCAGAGGGACTGCCTGCGAGTGACCAGGGAAGAAGTCTGCCAAGACAAAAAAGAAGCAAGCCGAAAAATCAGAAGTCGGCCTAACACATAGTCGGAAGCCCGAAGAAACAAAAGAAACTTACCATCAACGATATCCTCGATCTCGTGGAAGCCGGAGGTCAGCATCGCCTCCCTGTCAGTCCAGGAGGAGTGCTCGCTCTCGAACTCGGCCAGGAGAGTGGTCTCCTTCTTCTCGGCCTCGTCCTGCGCCTTCTTGAGCAGCTCCTTCTGCTCGGCCAGCTGCGCCGCCAGTAGGTCGTGCTCCGCGGCAAGCTTGCCACACTCCTCCTCCTTGGCACACCGGGCGGTATTGGCCTCGCCCAGCTGCTCCTGAAGAGCGGCGTTGGCGCCTGAAGAACGAAAGAAGAGACAAATAAGTCGTCAGCAAAGAAAATCGCCGGAAGATCCGGCCCGACTGCTCAGCAGTCGGCCCAAATCTCGGGGACTACAGCCCGCGGGTGCGCCAGCGCGCCCCCGCGAAGAAGAAGAACTTACTCCGGCTTTCCGACAAGTCGGCAGTCCGCTTGTTCAACTCCTCAACATTTCAGTTGAAGGCAGTGGCGCGGAGGTTGTGATACTCCTGCAATAAGTCATTGAAGACAAAGTTAGTATTTGGAACTCACCAGAGGGAGTTCCGAACCGCCTGCTTAGCAGCCGGCCCAGAACTCGAGGACTACACCCAGTGGGTGCGCTGGCGCGCCCCCACAGAGAAAAACAAGAATCAAAAAGAAGAAGGAAACATACTCGGACGGCCGCCCGCGCCGCCAGATGCGCCCTGGTGCAAGATTGAAGGGCGTCGCCTTCAGCGCGCAGCTTCGCCTGAACATCCAGAAGCGCTTGGTTCAGCGGCCCGGTGCCGCCTCCGCGCAACCACCCGGTGGGTGCGGCGCTTGTGGCCTCGGCGTCTAGGGTTGCCGAGCTGGCAGCGCCGGTCTCCCGAGGTCGCGGTGCCGAGGTCGCCCTCTCAAGACGGTAGCGCACCGGCGAGACGACTTGGAGAAGCAGCCGCGCCTCGGCCTCGTCCATGATCGGCGGCTCCAACGGACCCACCGGCTGCTTGCCGTGCGGACACCTAGACGGCGGTGGAGGCGGCGGTGGCGGCACAAGCATGTCCGACACAGAAGCCTCGCCTCTCTCCTTCTCCACGACGGGGTTCTCGGTGCCGGCCTCTCCGATCTGCCCCGTGAACTTCGGAGGTGGTGGTGCAGACGACAGCGGGGGGACGAGCATCGTTGATCGGCGACACGCGGCCTCCTCGGCATGCCGTCTCGCCGCAAGGGCGGCTTCGGCATCCTCCAGCTTCTTCTAGGCGGAGGCGGCCGCCTTCTCGGCCTGCGCCTTCTCCAGACATTCGGCATCCTCCTCCTCACGCCTCTCCCGCGCGTTTCGCTCCGTCGCCTCCCGGAGGTCGGCGGCGGGGTCGACCTGCCGAGTATTGGCGGACGTCTTTGCCGACCCCATGACGGAGGGGACGGCGACTCTCTCAAGGGAAAGAGGGGCCCTGAAGAAGAATGGAGGGAGAATAAAAGAAGACTCGGACAAGATTCAATGAAGGAAAAATAAAAAAGAGCATAAAGACTTACGCAGAGACTAGCGGCGGCCTTCTCACTTCCCTATGGAAGCGGTTGGCCTTCGCGGCCGCCTCCTCCCGTTTGGTCGCGGCGGCCGCCCCCTTGAGCTTCTTCAATTTGCCGCCGGGCGCGCTCGGCCCGGCGTGACGCCTCTTCGCGCCGCCTTGGCCAGCCAGGCCGGTGGAGGAGCCGGCACCTGATGAGCCGACCCTTGGCTGGTGGCGCGGGGCGACTTCCCCTTCGACATCGTCATCAGGCCAGTCGGCGAAGGTGGCCGAGGGCCTGAAGCCGCCTTCTGCTCCTTCTCCCCCGCCTTTGGCGTCGGCTTCCATCACCGCCGCCCCCAAGTCGGGGTCATCGACGTCGCTGTCCGCCTGATCGGGGACATACTCGCGGGGCTGCCTCGTGGCGCCGGCTGCAGGCTGCATGAGGGGGTTCTAGCTCAGAAGAAACCGACAAGAGTCAGAAGCCGGAGTCGGCCGCAAAGAAGACAAAACAATAGGGGGACGCGACTTACCACTGGTGGGGGGTTGTCGCGCGAGTACGGCTCCTTGCCGAACTGCCAGTCCTCCTCGAACTCGCAGTGCATGATGTGGTTCACCAAGTTCGCCACCTCCTTGCGGGGCATCTCCTTGGTGCTCATCCGACTTGGGTCTCGGAGGCCGCTCATATGACAGATCAGGTGAGGCCGGCCTTGGAGCGGGAGAACTCGGCGCGCCACGAAGGCGGTCAGCAAGTCGGCCCCGACAAGGCCCTCCGACTGCGTCAAGACTCAGAGTCGCGCTACAGCGGCGGCTCCGGCGGGAGTCAGCGTCTTGACTCGGTGAGACCAGCTGGGGAGCCTCCCAGTTAGG
Source organism: Triticum aestivum (assembly GCF_018294505.1). Taxonomy (NCBI): domain Eukaryota; kingdom Viridiplantae; phylum Streptophyta; class Magnoliopsida; order Poales; family Poaceae; genus Triticum; species Triticum aestivum. The sequence continues at coordinate 212,216,303 of NC_057810.1, read as the reverse complement.
GGGGCAGCGTTGTAAGGCGGCAGGTTGACCCAGTCGCCGTCGGAGGAGAGGTTCTTCACGTAGAAATATGAGCGCTGCCACATCTTCACCGACTTGATCAGCGAGATGGGAGGAAAAGGGTTGTCGGCTGTCGGGCACCGCACCGCGATGTAGGCGCCGCACTGAGCCGGTATGCCGGCGACTTGCCTGCCGAGCTTAGAAGCGAAGAATTCTCCCCACAGCTCGAGGGTGGGGAGAACGCCGAGGAAACCTTCGCACAGAGTGGCGAAGGAGGAGAGCAACACCACTGTATTCGGAGTGAGGTGGTGCGGTTGAAGGCTGTGGAACTCCAAGAACAAGCGGAAGAAGCCGCTTGCCGGCAGCCCCAGGCCGCACATGAGGTGCGAGCAGAAGATGACCTGCTCGCCCTCCTCCGGCACCGGCCGGATCTCCCCCTCCGGCGCGGCGCGGGCGCGCACGAGGTCCGCGCTGGGGAGACGGCGTGTCTGGCGGAGGAACTCGATGTGTTCCTCTTCTACCTCCGAGCCGTCCCACACGCCGGAGCGTGCGACAGGGGCCGCGACGGAGGAAGAGCTCATCGCCGTGGTGTGGAGTGCTTTCGCTCAACGGCAGAGGCAGGAGGGAGAGAAGGCAAGATGAGGCGGAGGAGAAGGGCGTGCGTGCTGTGCCGCTCCGCTCCCCCCGCCTACTTATAGCCCTATGGGCTGAGAAGCCGAGGGAGCGGGCGTGGGATTAACTGCGCGCGATGCCCCACGCCGCCCCACGATTTACCCCACGAAGTTACTGCGTGCAGTAACAACATGGGAAAACCAACCGTCCACGGCCGCAACGGATCCGTTCATATGCCGAGGCATGGTAGTGGCGGGCCCCGCCTGACGGCCCGTCCCGCCGCGCGCGTGGGCGGGCAGACTGTCCTCTCCACGTGGCGTCACGCGATAGGACCGCCCTGATGGCTGCGGGGAAGCGTATCAGGCACGCCGCCTGGTTTCCCGCTGCGACTTTTGAGCTCCGGCTCTTCGGTAAAATAACATCCGACTCTCGACAGTCGGCCCAAGAGAAGACGGCAGCCGAATTCCAGAGTCCGCTCCGGGAAGGTTGAAACTGTTGAAGCCCCACAATGCAGCGTCCGCAGGGCTCCACCAGCTTCGGGGACTACTGTCGGAGCAATGGGCCACGGGTAGGCTAACCCGAGTCCCAGGAGCTTTCAAGACATCGGGGCAGGCCGCGCCCCTCAAGCCGAGTCCCAGGAGCGACTCCAAGACAAGCCGAGTCCAAGACGACGACTCCAAGACAAGCCGAGTCCCAGACGGCGACTCCGAGATAAGCCGACTCCAAGCTGGCGACCTCCAAAGAGGCCGACTATGGAGAGTCGGCCCATGATTCCTCCCTCATCTCGAAGTACGGTGTGGGGTACGGTCACGACGTGGCCGTTCCCCCTGCTTACGAAGGGACGGCATGGCTACAGTGAGACGTATCGCTGGAAGATCTCCGGCGAGGCGCGGCACTATTGCCATGCCTGCCCTGACCTCAGCCACAGTGCGCAACGCACTGTGCCCATGACGCCGGCCTGTACAACCCAAAGACGGCGGGGCCTCCTGTCAGTGGGTGGACCGAAGGCGGCCTGAACGCCCCGAAGACGGACCTGTGGGAGTCGACCTCCCTGGAGTCGGCCGACTCCTCCCCAGGGCCCCATGAGCCATTAACCAGATAGGATGGGGAATGGCGACAGTGACCGCCCGATAGACGGCGGCACTGTTGCCATGACCCAATGACCAAGCCTGCGTCATCAGGAGTGCTGCTACAGTATCAAGCCTGTCTGCGGGACCTGCCAGACGGCGGGCCCCAGAAGCCGACAGGAAGGACGGCGGCCTGAGAGACAGACAGCTGGGACCCACACCCAGCCGGATTACCATTGTACCCCCGGGGGGTAGGCCTATATAAACCCCCCGGGGCACCCATGCAAAGGGTCTGGACCTTGATAGAGATAGACCAGATAGCATAGGGAGGAGAGAGCTAGCCTTGCCCTCTCCTGCCTCCCGATACAGCTCCAGGAGCACCATTGTAGTCACTTGGCCTTAGTGATCATGCGGAGATCCCGCAGAGCAGCAGTAGGGGTGTTATCTCCCCGGAGAGCCCCGAAGCTGGGTAAGATCCGCCGGCGTGCATGTCTTCGCCTCATCCCGTTTCCTGGCACCGGCGACGTTCTACTTGCTCCCACCATGATAAGCCATCCTTTGGCATATGTCGCACCCAACCCCCGACAGTGGCGACGGCAGCCTCACACCGCAGCCGAACTAGTGAACCCTCGTACTCCTCTCCGCGTGGGCATCCACTGCCGCGTCTTCCCCGGCTCCGCGTTGTCCCCTTCCTAGGCCTCATCGTCGTCCACCGCTGTGGTGCTCTCAGCGCGGCACGGTCAATGTGGTTGTCGGTGTCAAAACCGGTGGATCTCGGGTAGGGGGTCCCGAACTGTGCGTCTAGGCGGATGGTAACAAGAGACAAGGGACACGATGTTTTTACCCAGGTTCGGGCCCTCTCGGTGGAGGTAAAACCCTACTACTGCTTGATTAATATTGATGATATGGGTAGTACAAGAGTAGATCTACCACGAGATCAAGGAGGCTAAACCCTAGAAGCTAGCCTATGGTATGATTGTTGTTCGTCCTACGGACTAAAACCCTCCGGTTTATATAGACACCGGAGAGGGCTAGGGTTACACAGAGTCGGTTACAATGGTAGGAGATCTACATATCCGTATCGCCAAGCTTGCCTTCTACATCAAGGAAAGTCCCATCCGGACACGGGACGAAGTCTTCAATCTTGTATCTTCATAATCTTGGAGTCCGGCCAATGATGATAGTTCGGCTATCCGGACACCCCCTAGTCCAGAACTCCCTCAATAGCCCCTGAACCAGGCTTCAATGACGACGAGTCCGGCGCGCATATTGTCTTCGGCATTGCAAGGCGGGTTCCTCCTCCGAATAATTCATAGAAGATTTTGAACACCAGGATAGTGTTCGACTCTGCAAAATAAATTCCACATACCACCGTAGAGAGAATAATATGTACACAAGTTCAATCTGCTGACGTATTTTGTGGCATGACGTCACACCACGACCAAGCCTTTATTTGAATTGTTTTTATTGTTCCACCTTAGCACGTTTAGCAAAGCGGTTTCCTTGGCACGTCTTGTCAAAGCAGAGATCGTGTCCCCTTATTCTGGGATCCTCATCAATACGGACGTGGGTAACCCAACCGCGCCCGTTGGCATGCCCCCTCCATCGAAGGCGAGTCCCAAACGGTCACTGGGACGGCTCTTGGTATTCAACCCCTTTATAAAGAGACCAAGGCCTGTTCCTTTTCTTCAATCTCAATCGAATCCGCCCCTCGCCTCGAGTTCCAACACCCAAGGTTCTAGATTCGGGCGCTTCTAACCTTCGACAATGTCTGGCTCCGACTTACAAGGCCGGTGGATGCCTTCTTCCATCACGGAAGAAGATGTGCTAAAGCTCAGAGACGCCAGGTATCTAACCGGAAAAATTTCGCATAGGCTGCCCACCCAAGGGCAAGTCATTCCTACTCCCGATCCTGGTGAGAGCGTGGTGTTCGTGTCTCACTTCCGTCGAGGTTTAGGCTTCCCGATGGACCCTTTCGTGAGGGGGCTCATGTTTTATTATGGGTTGGAATTCCATGACTTGGATCCGGAGTCCATCCTCCACATCTCATCGTTCATTGTTGTATGCGAAGCCTTCCTCCGCACTACCCCTCACTTCGGATTGTGGCTCAAGACTTTCAACGTGGAGCCGAAGATGATCGAGGGGCGGCAGGAAGAGTGCGGAGGGGCAGTTATAAGCAAGAGGGCAGACGCTCCATGGCCCGAGGGCTTTTTTCAAGAGGAGCTTGGTTTGTGGCAACAGGAGTGGTTCTACATCACCGCTCCCAGGGGCACCAGATGGGTGGCGCCGCCTGCCTTTCACTCGGGTCCTCCACAACGACTGGCGTCATGGGTCAACAAAGGGCTTGACTGGGGGCCATCCAAGGACATACCCTTATTGCAGGGCCATATTCGAGACGTCCAAGAAAGGGAGATCAATCTGGTTGTAGTGGCGCACGTCATGCTGATTCGGTGCCTTCTGCCCTGCAAACGTCGCCCCCTCCGCCTGTGGGAATTTAATCCGGAGGGACCGCGAGCTCTCCAGCACTTCATGTGTGCGACGCCCGTGGAGATGTATAAACTGTCCTTCGGATCACAAGAGATGTGTCCGGACTTGACCAAGGACGCAGGTTTGAGCTGCAATCGCCCGGATACTCAAGTAAGTAGTCCTGTGCCCGGACATGCTATCTGTACATTTATCGTAAACTTGCCCTTTAAAGAGTTGTCCCTTGAACAGGAATGGATAGCAAAAGCAAAACTGATAAGGTGTCCGGCCCCCCTCCCTGAGACCACGCCGGATCCTGTGTTAACCAAGATGCTGGAGGCTGCGCCTTTAGAAGAGGGCGAAGGGGGAAACAGGAAAGCTACCGCCTCCGCTAAGGAGGCTTTTAAGGAAGGGGGGATCTAGAATCCCCCCCCCCCTCCAAGGGGAGAAGAGGACCGCTTCTGAAGATCCGGAGACCAAGGCCTCAAAGCGGGGGAATAAATCTTCACCAGAGGGTCCTGCGCCGGGAGGATCCCCGGCCACACTATTTCCCCAAGGAAATCAGCCCTCTAGCGAGCCGTCAGTAGAAAGGGGAGTTTTATAATAAGGGACATCCCTGTTTTTATTTCTGAAGATAACCAAAGTTTTACCTTGTAGTTCGGATCTCAGCCCTTCTCAGCAGAGCTCGTCTTCGGGGGATCTTCGTCCGGAGATGATGGAGAGCGAAACGCCTCCATCTGCCGCACCGTCAGGCAGGGCGGACGACCCTGAGGTGTCGTCGCGGAGGGTTTCCCCGAGTCCGGCGGTGCCGAGGGGTCCGGCGCCAACTGGTGTACGGTCGGAGGAGCTGAAGGATCTGCTCGGGCGAGCATCTATCTCAGAAGATCACCGTGCGTTAATGGGTACAGTGATTGAAAGGATTTCATCCGCTGAGAGCGGATTGCATGAAGTCGTCAGAAGTTTACTGACGGGGTTTGAGGTACGTGAAAATGATATACCTTTTGACAGTTTTGCATATAGAATGCGCCCTGTATAGATAGTAGCCCCTGAGACTCGGTACATTGTCAAAAGTGACGGCATGCCAAGGATCATAATCTCAGTTATAAGATGTCGCCCTTCCTATTCAGGGGGCGGAGCATTCGGTGGCCAGCCGGACTGATAGAGTTGCCGAACTGAAGCGGCAACTTGACGTTGCGGATGCTGACATCGCGCTGGTCAATAAACGACTTGACGAGTCACAAGGTATGTGGCTTCTCCGCGGGCACCTGTTAAGGGAGCTTGACGCCCGTACCTTACTACATGTATGCTTAATGCAGATGGTGCCGCTGCTATGGAGGACCTTCGGGCAGAGCTTACCCGAGCCAAGGAGCAAGCCAGAACAAGTAATGCGGCTGCCTTGAAGGCGGCCGAAGAGCTAAAAGCCGAACAGGCTGCTCACTGCCGAAGCAGGGAGGAAATGGCCTAAATGGCTGCGAAGCTGAAGGATGCTACCGACCGCTATGAGTTTCTTGAAAGAGAACGCCGAGCGGAGCAAGAGGACCTGAAGAAGGCCACCGCCGAAGCCAAGGATGCCCGATCCGCGATGAGGGCTATAAAAGAGGAGCTACGTCAGGTCGGGGATATTTCGGCTGGAAAGCCCTTTCTGCTGTGTAGGAAGTTCATGGATCCGAAGTATGCTCAGTTGGGCCAGTTGTGGGGTGCGGAGGATGCTTATCTGAATTTGGCAGTGAGTGCCGCAGACGCAGTCGCACACTTCCGAGGCCAAAAGGATCATGGAATGGAAGACCTTTTTTGGTCGCAATTCCATAGTCTGGAACGTCCACTTCCATTAAACGATCGGTTAGTCGAGTGGGCTGAGGTGAATAGGTTGTACGGACTCGCCATGAAGGATGTCGTGGCTCATTTGTGGCCAAAAGGCCCGAGTCGAAGAGTTATTTTGGCTAGGTGCAGCAGTTCCTTGATGCGGTGTCGCATATCGAGGCGATGAAGCGGTCGGCTTGCATAGAGGGTGCACGGATGGCTCTCGCCCGTGTCAAGACATACTGGGCAGAGATGGAGGCCACCGACGTTGCATCCCAGGATTCAGACAGAAACCGATTACCAGCCGAACACTATTTTGAGGAAGTCCTGCAGGGCGCTCGTTTAATAGAGACGCAGTGCTCGAAAGATGTTATGTTCAAATGACATGTATGATTTGTGAAACCATGTTTCAAATATAATATGAGGGCTTTTTATACTTGTGCGTTCAAGTGTTGAAATTCCTCCTGTGCGGCCGTTAACGTATATGTGTATATAACCTGAAAGATGGCAGTCTTCGGCTTCAGCCCCCACGCACATAGTGCGGGGGTGTTTGCAAAAAGGAGCGCCTTTTCACACTTAATCCAACGTCTTGGTCCTGTGAAGGAGGTGATAGCGTAGCAAACTAGGCAACCGGACTATAATGCTTTATCACTTTCACTTAGCCATAGGAGTTCAATGGTGGGGCTACTATATAGCCCCTAGGGGCACTGCGCTCTCCGAATTTCGGGGTGCGTATGTGCCTGACCGGGAAACGGTCCTTCGTTAAAGCGGAGGAATTCTCAACATTCCGGTGGTCGATCGAGTGGTTGACCAGTCTCTCGCTATATCATGACAGTCAGTTTTCGGCTTTCTCTACTGAGGTGCTCACCTGGACGAACCGGGGCACAATCGCAGTAGTTCTCCTGGTGCCGCGTTAGCCGATAGAGCGGAACGTAAGGCAGCAAAACACAGGAGCCGGGCAAACCCAACATTTGACCAAAGACATGATTCGGAGCTGATGCATATAAGGCCTAACTCGAGACGCCGAACACTCCCTAAGGTATTCGGTCTTTATGAAACGGGCAGAACAATGCCCTAAGCCCCAAGTGTCCAGGTACGCGCAAAAATTTTTGACGCGGCCGATGCCAAAACATTAGCCTCCTCCTCGGTTATAGTGAGGAATCGGGGGATGTGTATCAACAAGAGACAGTAAGAAAGGTTTATGCAGGGTCTTAATCTAAAAATAATCCTTGTAATGGGTCCCTACTGCACGTCTGCGCCTGTGTCTCCGTTGTGCCGTATCCTAGACGGGCGTAGCACGGTGTTCATCTGTAAAAGAGAAGAACTTAGTTTGAAAAAAAAGATCGTGCGAAAAATGTATAAACAGAGTGTAATTCGAAAAAACGAATAAAATTGAGCTTTATTGTCTCTTATTGTACATGCGTGCAGCCCCTTGTAAGGGGGTACGTGGATGGTAAGCCCCTTGTTTATTTGTGCCGGACTCGCCTAACCGTGTCTGGGGTCTGAATGACCTATTTGGGTGCTTTGATTGGCACATCCGGATTAATGTGTGGATGTCAAGGCAGTCTCACTTTCTTCCATATTCAAGGAACACTCGAGGTTTCCCTTTAATGAGATTATGCCGCGTGGACCGGGCATTTTAAGTGTAAGAGATGCATAATGCGGTATTGCGTTAAAGCGGGCGAAAGCTTCGCGTCCCAATAGCACTTGATAGCTACTTTTAAATGGGGCGATGTGGAAGACTAACTTTTCGCGACGGGAGTTGTCGGATGAGCCGAACACAACTTCTAGTGGTAGAGAGCCCGTACAATGGGCATCTGGGCCTGGCATCACTCCTTTAAAGGAAGTGTTGCTATGACGTATTTTGGTTGGGTCTATCCCCATTCTGCAGATTGTGTCCTGATATAGTAGGTTTAGATCACTGCCGCCGTCCATTAGGACTTGTGTAAATTGCAGTCCGTCGATTATAGGATCTAATATCAGGGAAGTCCATCCTGCGTTCCGGATACTTCCGGAGTAATCCTGATGGTCGAAAGTGATTGGTTTTGACATCCAGTGTCGGGACTCCGCTGGGGTGGAACGTGCGGCACACATTTTAATGGGCGCCGCTCTATTTTTGCCTGTTGTCTCATGAAGTGAGTTTACTGTTTTGACCTCTTGTGGGAAATTCCTTTGTTTGCCGGTGCTCTGCTTGTGGAGTTCGTCATCGTCCTCACTTGGTGTTTCGAGCCCCTTGTGTTCGGTGTTAAGTCGGTCGGATTGTTTGAAGACCCAACAATCTCTGTGGGTATGGTTTGCAGGCTTCCCGGAGGTGCTGTGGATTTGGCATATTTTGTCCAAGATTTTGTTTAGGTTGGATAGCTCGTCACTGTTGTCCTTGAGGGGCAGTGTTTTGTTGTTCTGTCGAGAGCTTTTGAATCCAGCGTTGACTGCCATGCTCTTTGGGCCATTTCCCTTAGTCCGGCGCTGGTCCTTTCTGCGTCGTGGTTTCCCATTGCCATCTCTGACCTCGGATGTACTTGGGTCGCTAGTGCTGCATCTTGACAGCCAGCTATCCTCTCCCGCGCAAAAGCGGGTCATGAGGCTTGTTAGTGCGGCCATTGTCCTTGGCTTTTCCTGGCTGAGGTGTCTGGCAAGCCATTCGTCTGGGACGTTATGTTTGAAGGCTGCTAAGGCTTCGGCGTCCAGACAGTCGACTATTTGGTTCTTTTTGGTGAGGAACCTGTTCCAGAACTTGTGGGCTGACTCTCCGGACTGTTGGGTTATGTGACTTAAATTGTCTGCATCCGGAGGGCGGACGTAAGTCCCCTAAAAATTTGCCCGAAATGCATCCTCGAGCTCTTCCCAACTTCCAATGGTATTTTCTGGGAGGCTTTTAAGCCAATGCCTAGCTGGCCCTTTGAGCTTGAGGGGTAAGTATTTTATGGCGTGCAGGCCATCTCCTCTAGCCATATGTATGTGCAGTATGTAATCCTCAATCCAGACTCCAGGGTCTGTTGTTCCGTCGTATGCCTCTATGTTTACGGGTTTGAATCCTGCTGAAAATTCATGATCCAGCACCTCATCGGTGAAACATAGGGGGTGTGCGGCGCCCCTGTATTTGGGTGTGCCGTGATTTTCGAATACTCGACGTGTTGTTTTGCTTTCTGGAGCTTGCTTTCTTGACCCATAAATGGACCTGACCGGGCCGTCCTCTTTGCGAGGATCCTTATATGGATCACGTGCCGGCTTGTGTGCGGCGCTGCTTGCCGCTCTTTGTTTGCCATGTGGTCATCCAGCCGACCAGGGGGCCTCTTTGTTTTTTGATTGTGGGGGCTCTACGGCCTCCTCGTCAAATTCGGGCAGTAGTTTGCGCTTCGGGTAGCTTTTTGCTTGGCGACTATCGCCGTATTTGTCTGCGGTCTTGAGTACTTTGCTCCATCTCATTCTGAGTATGTCTTCCACTGTTTTGAGCTTCCGCTTCTGCTTCTTCAGACTTCGTGCAGTGGCGACGAGCCTTTTGTGGAGGTTCTTCTGCTCCAACGATGTGTCCGGCGTGAGGTCATCCGGACTGTTGTTTTCGCCGGGGGTGGATTGCTTATCCAATTCATCCTGTTCAGATAGTTGCTCGGGGGCATGTTCGTCGTCCACCGGTTCGCCTTGCACTATGGCTGGGTCTATATGGGTGCTGTCATTGTCGAGGCGGGACCTTTGATGGCGCTTGTGTCGCTGTTTCGGCTGTTTTTCGAGGGAATTATCCTTCGCAGCGTCCCGTTGTTCCTCGTTGTCGCTTCCTTTAGGTGTATCCACCATATATACATCGTGAGTTGAGGTGGCTTTCCAGTGCCCTGTGGGTGCTGGTTCTTGGTCGTCTCCGGCATCGTCGTCCATACCGTCGATGTCTTCGGAGTCGAAGTCTAGCATGTCGGTTAAGTCATCGACAGTGGCTATGAAGTGGGTGGTGGGTGGGCTTTGAATTTCTTCATCGTCCGCATGCCAACCGTACTGACCATAATCCGGCCAGGGCTCTCCTCATAAGGAGAGACACTTTAGCGAATTCAGGATGTCGCCAAAAGGCAAGTGCTGAAAGATGTCCGCAGCGGTGAACTCCATGATCGGCGCCCAATCGGATTTGATTGGCAGGGGCGCAGAAGGTTCGGGGTCCGGAGAGGAGTCCGGCACCTTGGAGTCACGAGCTTCACAAGGGACAGGGTCGGTATTCGGCTCTATCGTCGTAGAGGTAGCAGCCCCCGAGGTGGTGTCCAACCACCCATCCTCGATCGGCGCCGTCGGCTCCGAACTAAGGGTCAGAGCGGACTCTTGTGCGGCCTCCAGGGGACTGTCCGGCAGTAGAGCTAAATCATGCCCATCGTGACAGTGCGGCACGCCTGGCTGTGGCTCGAATCCGTCGAAGATCAAGTCTCTGCGGATGTCGGCCGTATAGTTCAAACTTCCGAATCTGACCTGATGGCCAGGGGCGTAGCTTTCGATCTGCTACAGATGGCCAAGTGAATTGGCCTGCAGTGCGAAGCCGCTGAATACGAAGATCTGTTCGGGGAGAAAAGTCTCACCCTGGACCGCGTTGTTGTTGATAATCGAAGGAGCCATCGGGCCTATAGGTGATGACACAGAGGAACTCTCAATGAAAGCACCAATGTCGGTGTCAAAACCGGCGGATCTCGGGTAGGGGGTCCCGAACTGTGCGTCTAGGCGGATGGTAACAAGAGACAAGGGACACGATATTTTTACCCAGGTTCGGGCCCTCTCGGTGGAGGTAAAACCCTACTCCTGCTTGATTAATATTGATGATATGGGTAGTACAAGAGTAGATCTACCACGAGATCAAGGAGGCTAAACCCTAGAAGCTAGCCTATGGTATGATTGTTGTTCGTCCTACGGACTAAAACCCTCCGGTTTATATAGACACCGGAGAGGGCTAGGGTTACACAGAGTCGGTTACAACGGTAGGAGATCTACATATCCGTATCGCCAAGCTTGCCTTGTACGCCAAGGAAAGTCCCATCCGGACATGGGACGAAGTCTTTAATCTTGTATCTTCATAATCTTGGAGTCCGGCCAATGATGATAGTTCGGCTATCCGGACACCCCCTAGTCCAGGACTCCCTCAGTGGTCAACGACCGATTTCCATCAGAAGAGTACTATACGAGGAGAGGCTGACAGCTGGGTCCACGGCAGCCGCAAGGAAGTGCCTCCTTATTACGAGAAAAATAATTATTCCTCCACCTGACAGCAGGGACCCATCGGATGGGCCACAGTATTTTGCGAAAAAACATTTCACCCTGACTGCTGGGACCCACTGGACGGGCCACCATACTTCGTGAAAAAAATGTCCCCCCTGACTATTGGGACCCACCGGACAGGCCACCATATTTCACGAAAAAAATGTTCCCCCCGCTATCAGCTCGGACCCACCGGAAGTGCCTCCTTATCACGCACAAAAAAATGAATACTCCCCCTGCTAGCTGGGACCCACCATGTTGGGAGGCTGACTTGTGGGCCTACTAAGTTGAATGGGACGGAGGCCTTTGTCAACTTAGTCAATATGAACGATTCTAGCTCCAGTGACCGTACGATGTCCATCCAACGACTGTAGTGCTTCTTCAACCTCTGGTCTTCTTGCTCCAGCCGCCCAAAGCAGCGCCGGTCGTGCCGCATGCTCCTGCCTCCCGTGGTTGGTTGTGCTGCCGCGGAGGCCTCACCGCCCCCTACTATTCCCACCGCTGGTCAGGTCCTGCGGCGATGGCAGCCTCACACCGCAGCCGAACCAGTGAACCCTCGTACTCCTCTCCGCACGGGCTTCCACTGTCGCATATTCCCCGGCTCCATGTCGTCCCCTTCCTAGGCCTCGCCATCGTCCACCGCCCTGGTGCTCTCCATGCGGCGTGGTCAACATGGTCAAGGAACGACTTCCATCGGAGTACTGTATGTGGAGAGGCTGACAGCTGGGTCCACGGCGGCCGCAAGGAAGTGCCTCCTTATTATGCACAAAATAATTATTCCTCCACCTGACAGCTGGGACCCACCGGACGGGCCACCCTATTTCGCGAAAAAAATGATTCAACCCCTGACTGCTGGGACCCACTAGCTACATCTTCGCACGCAAGGAAGTGCTCCCGGGCAACAAAAAAAACAATTCGCCCCCTGACTGCTAGGACCCACCAGCTACATCTTCGCACGCAAGGAAGTGCCTGACAGTCGGGACCCACCTGGTCAAAGCGTACGTAGTGTTGTCATTTTGGTCGCGACCGTGTACATACATACTTGTCGTAGTAGAGGCACGCACGTAGCATGTACATGTACGTACAACGGCCAATGTGCAAGAAAGAAAATACGGCCACGTACGTGTACATACGGGCGGGGTCTCAAACGCCTACTCACGCATACGTACGGCCAGGGCTCATGTACATGGCTGGGTCGGAACGGAGAAACAACGTCGTTGTTGTGTTCATGGGGAGCCAACCAGCTGGGTCGGAACAGAATGCGTCATCCTGTTCATCGGGAGGGCTTGGACGAAACAGGCAATGGAAACGAGGCCTGGCGTACCGCAGAACGGAGGAAATGGCCTTGTGTTCGACCGGCCACATTCGAAACGGGATCCTGTTCATCGGGAGGGGTCTGGCGTACCGCAAAACGGAGGAAACAGACTTGTGTTGGACCTCCTATGGTCGAAACGGGGTCCTGTTGATCGGGAGGGGTGTGGCGTACCGCAAAACGGACGAAACAGAATGGTGTTGGAGTGCTACGGTCGAAATGGGGGTCCTGTTCATCGGGAGGGGTGTGGCGTACCGCAAAACGGGACTCCACGAGATACTGTTCATCTCCACCGTCGACCTCCTCCAGCCTCCACGGGCTACTATTCATCCACCGTCGACCTCCTCCAGCCTCCACGGGCTCCTGTTCATCCACGGGCTCATGTTCATCCAGCCTCCACCGTGCATTACTCCATCGGCTACTGTTCAACCACCCTCTCCACGGGCTCCTATTCAACCACCCCTCCACAGGCTACTGTTCATCCACCCCTCTACCGTCTACTGTTCATCCAGCCCTCCACGGGGTCGTCCTGTTCATCCAGCCCTCCATGGGGTCCTGTTCATCCAGCCCTAACCGGCTCGATCGATCGGGGTCCTGTTCATCCAGAGGCAACGCCACGGGGTCCTGTTCATCCACACCCACCGCTCACTGTTCATCCTACCCCCCCCCCTCCCGCAACGCTCACTGTTCATCCAGAGGCAGCATCAATCGGCTTCAGTTAGCAGCAGTAGTGAAGGAATCGCTTGATCAGGTTCAGTTAACAGCCATCGATCGATCGCTCGGGTTCAGTAGCGCGTAGCCTGCAGTGCAATCGCTCGGGTTTAGTTAGAGCCCAACGCCTCGCTTGGGTTCTGTTAGAGCCAACGCGTCGCACACACGCGCGTAAGTGTACGAGAGAAACGCGCATCGCTCGGCCCCCGACCACCCTCCATAACCGGGAACTCGCCGAAATTTTCCTCGCCCTCGCTTCTACCACGGTTTTTCCGTCATGGATGGCCCAAAGAATGTCATGCAGCTGCGTCTCCGGCCCACCCAGGACAAAAAGCCCATTTTCTGTCATGATTTTTTGTCATAGAAGTAGGAGCCCACCACATCTATGATGATACCGGGTTTTGTCACAATTATCGTCATAGAATTGTCATAAGTATGACAGAATTTTTTTTCGTTCGGCCCAAAATGTGGATGTGTCTTTTTTTAGTGTTAGTCACATTGCTTGGAAGGCTTATAGTGATGTGCATTACCGAGAGGCCTAGAGATACCTCTCCGACAATCGGAGTGAAAAATCCTAATCTCGAAATATGTTAGCTCAACAAGTACCTTCGGAGACACCTGTAGAGCACCTTTATAATCACCCAGTTATGTTGTGACATTTGGTAGCACACAAAGTGTTCCTCCGGTAAACGGGAGTTACATAATCTCGGTCATAGGAACATGTACAAGTCATGAAGAAAGCAATAGCAACATACTAAACGATCAAGTGCTAAGCTAATGGAATGGGTCAAGTCAATCACATCATTCTCCTAATGATGTGATCCCGTTAATCAAATGACAACTCATGTCTATGGTTAGGAAACTTAACCATCTTTGATTAACGAGCTAGTCAAGTAGAGGCATACTAGTGACACTATGTTTGTCTATGTATTCACACATGTATTATGTTTCCAGTTAATACAATTCTAGCATGAATAAATAAACATTTATCATGATGTGAGAAAATAAATAATAACTTTATTATTGCCTCTAGGGCATATTTCCTTCAGTCTCCCACTTGCACTAGAGTCAATAATCTAGATTACGCGGTAATGATTCTAACACCCATGGAGTCTTGGTGTTGATCATGTTTTGCTCGTGGAAGAGGCTTAGTCAACGGGTCTGCAACATTCAGATCCGTATGTATCTTGCAAATCTCTATGTCTCCCACCTGGACTTGATCCCGGATGGAATTGAAGCGTCTTTTGATGTGCTTGGTTCTCTTGTGAAATCTAGATTCCTTTGCCAAGGCAATTGCACCAGTATTGTCACAAAAGATTTGCATTGGACCCGATGCACTAGGTATGACACATAGATCGGATATGAACTCCTTCATCCAGACTCCTTCATTTGCTGCTTCCGCAGTAGCTATGTACTCTGCTTCACACATAGATCCCGCCACGACACTTTGTTTAGAACTGCACCAACTGATAGCTCCACCGTTCAATATAAACACGTATCCGGTTTGTGATTTAGAATCGTCCGGATAAGTGTCAAAGCTTGCATCAACGTAACCATTTACGACTAGCTCTTTGTCACCTCCATAAACGAGAAACATATCCTTAGTCCTTTTCAGGTATTTCAGGATGTTCTTGACCGTTGTCCAGTGATCCACTCCTGGATTACTTTGGTACCTCCCTGCTAAACTAATAGCAAGTCACACATCAGGTCTGCTGCACAGCATTGCATACATGATAGAGCCTATGGCTGAAGCATAGGTGTCGGTGTCAAAACCGGCGGATCTCGGGTAGGGGGTCCTGATTTGTGCATCTAGGCTGATGGTAACAGGAAGCAAGGGACACAGATGTTTACCCAGGTTCGGGCCCTCTCGATGGAGGTAAGCCCTACTTCCTGCTTGATTAATATTGATGATATGGGTAGTACAAGAGTAGATCTACCACGAGATCGTAGAGGCTAAAACCCTAAGAGATAGCCTATGATTGTACGATTGTAATTGTGGTCGGCCTTCTAAGGACCAACCTCTCCGATTTATATAGACACCGGAGAGGGCTAGGGTTTACATGGAGTCGGTTACAAGGAAGGAAACACAATATCCGGATCGCCAAGCTTGCCTTCCATGCAAAGGAGAGTCCCATCCGGACACGGGCCGAAGTCTTGAGTCTTGTATCTTCGCGCTTCAATAGTCCGACGTTGTGCACAGTCCGGCTGTTCGGATACCCCCTAATCCAGGACTCCCTCAGTAGCCCCTGAACCAGGTTTCAATGACGATGAGTCCAGCGCGCAGTCTTGTCTTCGGCATTGCAGGGCGGGTTCCTTCTCCGAATTCTCCAAAGTAATTATTGAGCACTCAAACCGTGTCCGGATCTGCAAGATGATCTTCACATACCATTGTAGGGAACATAGCATAAATCTGATCCGTTGGCCATCTTCGTACGTCGTGCCTTCGCATCGTGGCCCAGTTCAACATGAATCGGTGCTTCTCGCCCCACCTCGACTCGCGCTGTGAGGCGGTTTTGTTGGCACGTCCTGTCGAGGCAGAGATCGTGTTCCTTTTATTACGAGATCTTCCATTAATGCGGGCGTGCATAGCCCCATGACGACCGTTGGTATGACTCCGCGTACCATCAGGTAAACCTCAAGCGGTCACCCTAAGGACTCTTGATATTCACCCTCTTTATAAAAGGGGCCGAGGGCTATGCCTCTTTTCCACCTCCCTCGCGCCTTTTCGCACCTCGAGTTCTAACACCCGAGACCTAAGCTCCAACACCCCAGATCCTTCAATATGTCCGGATCCAACCCTCAAGGCTGGTGGGTGGCCTCCTCGATTCAAAAGGAGGATATTCGAAGCTTAGGGATGTCGGATATCTGACTGCCGACATCTAGCACAGGCTTCCTGCTCCAGGGCAGGTCATCCCTACACCGGAACCCAATGAGTGTGTCGTGTTTGTTCCTCACTTCCTTCGTGGTTTGGGCCTCACCCTCAATCCTTTCGTGAGGGGGCTCATGTTCTATTATGGGTTGGATTTTCATGATCTAGCTCCGGACGCCATCCTCCATATCTCGTCGTTCATTATAGTGTGCGAGGCCTTCCTCCATGTCACCGCACACTTTGGCTTATGGCTCAAGACCTTCAATGTGAAGCCGAAGATGATCGAGGGGCAACATGCAGAGTGCGGAGGTGCCGTAATAAGCAGGAACACCGATGCCCCCTGGCCAGAGGGTTCTTTCCCAGAAGTATCTGATGTATGGAAACGGAGGTGGTTTTATGTCACGGCTCCCAGAGGCACAAAGTGGGTGGCCGCCCCCGATTTCCACTCGGGACCTCCGTCACCACTAACGTCTTGGACCGACATAGGACGGAATTGGGGGGCCACTAGCGATGTGCCTGTACTGCAGAGCCGCATTCAAGAGCTTCTTGAGAGGGGCATTAACCTTGTCAGCATAATGCAAGTGATGTTAATCCGGCGGATGTTTCCATGCCAACACCGGCCTCTCCGGATGTGGGAGTTCAATCCAGAGGGTCCGCGAACTGTTAAGCACTTCTTCGGCCTGAAGCTTGAAGGGATGTGCAAATTATTCTTCGGACCGAAAGTAGAGTGTCCGCACACCACCAAGGATGCGGGCCTAAGCTGCAATCGCCTAGATACCCAAGTAAGTAACCTTGATACCGGACACCTTGTTTTGTATTTGTCATAATTGTTTATTCTGAAAATCATCCGTGGCCAGGAATGGCTCAGCAAGGCGGAGAGAATCAGGTGTCCGGCGCCACTTCCCGAAGGCTCGCCTGGTCCCGCCATGGCCAAGATGCTTGACCGGGTACTCAGCAGAATGCCCTTAGGGAAAGACAAGGGGAAGAACGAAGAAACCGAACTTCACATGCTATGCATCCGTACCGGAGGAATTGTCTCCTCCCCTAAGGAGGATAGTCGGAAAGGGGAGCCTAAGGCCTCCTCCCCGCGCGGGAAGAAGAGGGCTGCTTCTGAAGACCTGGAGACGGAGATGCCCAAACCAGGGGAAAAGGTATCCCCGGGGGGCCCTGCCCCGATGGGCACCCTCACCGCGCCATGCCTGCCAACGGGCCAGCCCTCCACCGAGCTGTAAGTCAACCGTTAATTCGAAAGTACCGTGTTATCTCCTAGATCAATAACTAGGATTCATTTTTTGTAGTCCGGCTAGCAGCTCTTCTCAATAGAGTTCATCTTCGGGGGATCTTCCTCCGGAGATGATGGAGAGAGAGACCCCACCCACCTCTCCGGCTCATGAAGCGGGCAACACCGAGGTGTCATCACGGAGGAGTCCGGATCTGTTGAAGCCGGAAGCCAATGCGTCAGCTGCCCTGAGCCCGGATCGTTTGGCTCCCACGAGGGGCGATGGGAAGGGTCCGACACAGTTCAGTGTCTGGCCGGACGTACTGACGGGCCTACTGGAGCGAGCTGCGCTCTTAGAGGAGCACCGCTCATTAATGAGCGCGGTGCTCAAGAAGATTTCGTCCGCTACAAGCGGTTTGAATGAAGCATTTACAAGCCTGCTCAGAGGCTTTGAGGTATGTAGTAAAGAATACACCATTTTATGGCTGTGAGGCACGCGCTAGGTGTGCTCCATATCGGTAGTAGCCCCTGAGACTCTGGTTGCCCGCCCTAGGCGGCAAACGGGGGATCATAAATTAATGATTGTGCTGTAAATACGTGCAGTTATCTATGGGTCCGGCCGCCGACCAGTCCATTGAAGTTGCCGAACTAACGAGGCAGATTGGATCGATTGATGCCGATATCACGCTGGTGAACAAGCGGTTGGACAAATCACAAGGTATGTGCTCTGCCTTCCTTTGTATAGAAAAATATGAAGGTGGCATGATATTAATGTAATATGTTTGGACTGCAGATGGTGCTGCTGCCATGGAGGCCCTGAGGGCAGAACTTGCCCAAGCCAAGGAACAGGCTCGGGTGAGCAATGCGGCTGCCCTAAAGGCGGCCGAGGAATTGAGAGCCGAACAGGCTGCTCATCGCCGAAGCGAGGAAAAGATAGCCGAAATGGCTGGGGATTTAAAAAATGCCGCTGACCGGTATGAGCTCCTTAAAAAGGAGCATAAGGATAGTTCGGCCGACCTGAACAAGGCACTTAGTGCCACCAAGGAAATACGGACCGAGCTCAGGGGTGCACGGGAGGAGCTTCAACGGGCCGGTAAAATCGCGGCTGTGGGCTCCTACTTGCTGCGGACGAAGTTTTTCGATCCGAAGTACGCTCCCCTGGACGAACGCTGGAGTCCGACGGACGCGTATGCGGATTTGGCGAAGAGTACAGCTGATGCTGCCAAGTTCTTCGAAGATCATGGTGCTAAGGAAGTGGAGAAGCTTTTTTGGTCGCAATTCAATGCTCCCACTCGCCCGCTACCGTTAAGTGACAAGATGGCTGCTGTAGCGGAGCTTCACAGGCTGTCCGGGCTTGCAATGCGGTCTGTAATAGACCATCTTTGGCCGAAGGGGCCTAAGTCGGACAGTTACTTTGGCTTGGTGCAACAGTTCCTTGCGGCCGTGCCCCAGATTGTTTCCATGAGAAGGTCGGCGTGCATAGAAGGTGCACGGATGACCCTTGCCCGCGTTAAAGCGTTTTGGACAGGTATGGAGGCCACCTTTGTGGCGACCCAGGATCCGGAGGGAGGCCAATATCCGGCCGAGCACTATTTGGCGCAGGTAACAGAAGGTGCCCGCCTAATAGAGGCGCATTGCTTGAAGGATGTCTTGTTTGAGTGACAAATCAGATCATTGTAAAAAACAATGTTATTTTGGTTATGAGGCTATATTTATACTTTTTGCCTGAAAGTATTATTGTGTCTCCTGTTCGGCCGTTTTTTGTATATATATATATACGTGTAATCCGAAAGTTAGCAGTCGTTGGCTTTAGCCCCCACGCATATAATGCGGGGGTGTTCGAAAAAATATATGCATATGTTGGGGAACGTAGCATAAATTCAAAAAATTTCCTACGTGTCACCAAGATCTATTTATGGAGAAACCAGCAACGAGGGGAAGGAGAGTGCATCTACATACCCTTGTAGATCGCTAAGCGGAAGCGTTCAATGGAACGGGGTTGATGGAGTCGTACTCGCCGTGATTCAGATCACCGATGACCTAGTGCCGAACGGACAGCACCTCCGCGTTCAACACACGTACGGAGCGGATGACGTCTCCTCCTTCTTGATCCAGCAAGGGGGAAGGAGAGGTTGATGAAGATCCAGCAGCACGACGGCGTGGTGGTGGATGCAGCAGAACTCCGGCAGGGCTTCGCTAAGCAACTACGGGAGGAGGAGGATGTGTTGCAGGGAGGAGGGAGGCGCCAGGGCTTATGGGTGCTGCCACCCCTCCCTCCCCTCCCTTTATATAGGCGCAAGAGAGGGGGGAGGGCACAGCCTTGCCCCTTCCTCCAAGGAAGGGGTGCGGCCAAGAGGGGGGGAGGAGTCCATCCTCCCCAAGGCACCTCGGAGGTGCCTTCCCCTCTTTGGACTCTCCCCTCTCCAAGTCTCCTTGGCGCATGGGCCTCTTGGGGCTGGTGCCCTTGGCCCATATGGGCCAAGACGCACCCCCTACAGCCCATGTGGCCCCCCGGGGCAGGTGGACCCCCCCCCCGGTGGACACCCGGACCCCTTTCGGCACTCCCGGTACAATACCGATAAAGTGCGAAACTTTTCCGGCGACCAAAATAAGACTTCCTATATATAAATCTTTACCTCAGGACCATTCCGGAACTCCTCATGATGTCCGGGATCTCATCCGGGACTCCGAACAACATTCGGTTTGCTGCATACTCATATTCATACAACCCTAGCGTCACCGAACCTTAAGTGTGTAGACCCTACAGGTTCGGGAGACATGCAGACATGACCGAGACGGCTCTCGGGCAATAACCAACAGCGGGATCTAGATACCCATGTTGTCTCCCACATGTTCCACGATGATTTCATCGGATGAACCACGATGTCGAGGATTTGATCAACCCCGTATGCAATTCCCTTTGTCAATCGGTACGTTACTTGCCCGAGACTCGATCGTCGGTATCCCAATACCTCGTTCAGTCTCGTTACTGGCAAGTCACTTTACTCGTACCGTAATGCATGATCCCGTGACCAACCACTTGTTCACTTTGAGCTCATTATGATGATGCATTACCGAGTGGGCCTAGAGATACCTCTCTGTCATACGGAGTGACAAATCCCAGTCTTGATCCGTGTCAACCCAATAGACACTTTCGGAGATACCTGTAGTGCACCTTTATAGTCACCCAGTTACGTTGTGACGTTTGGTACACCCAAAGCACTCTTGCGGTATCCAGGAGTTACATGATCTCATGGTCTAAGGAAGAGATACTTGACATTGAAAAAGCTCTAGCAAAACGAACTACACAATCTTGTGCTATGCTTAGGATTGGGTCTTGTCCATCACATCATTCTCCTAATGATGTGATCCCGTTATCAATGACATCCAATGTCCATGGTCAGGAAACCGTAACCATCTATTGATCAACGAGCTAGTCAACTAGAGGCTTACTAGGGACATGGTGTTGTCTATGTACCCACACATGTATCTGAGTTTCCTATCAATACAATTATAGCATGGATAACAAACGATTATCATGAACAAGGAAATATAATAATAACTAATTTATTATTGCCTCTAGGGCATATTGCCAACAGTCTCCCACTTGCACTAGAGTCAATAATCTAGTTCACATCGCCATGTGATTAACACTGACAGGTCACATCGCCATGTGACCAACATCCAAAGAGTTTACTAGTGTCATTAAACTAGTTCACATCATCATGTGATTAAGACTCAATGAGTTCTGGGGTTTGATCATGTTCTGCTTATGAGAGAGGTTTTAGTCAACGGGTCTGCAACATTCAGATCCGTGTGTACTTTGCAAATCTCTATGTCATATTGTAAATGTTGCTTCCACGCTCCACTTGGAGCTATTCCAAATGGTTACTCCATTATACGTATCCGGTTTGCTACTCAGAGTCACTCGGATAGGTGTTAAAGCTTGCATCGACGTAACCCTTTACGCCGAACTCTTTATCACCTCCATAATCGAGAAACATGTCCTTATTTGTTATAACGACAATTTTGACCGCTGTCTAATGATCCATTCCTGGATCATTCTTGTACCCCTTGACTGACTCATGGCAAGGCACACTTTCGGTGCGGTACACAACATAGCATACTATAGAGCCTACGTCTGAAGCATAGGGGACGACATTCGTCCTTTCTCTCTCTTCTGTCGTGGTCGAGCTTTAAGTCTGAACTTCATACCTTACATCTCAGGCAAGAACTCCTTCTATGACTGATCCATCTTGAACACCTTCAAGATCATGTCAAGGTATATGCTCATTTGAAAGTACCATTAAGCATTTTTGATCTATCCTCATAGATCTTGATGCTCAATGTTCAAGTAGCTTAATCCAGGTTTTCTATTGAAAACACCTTTCAAATAACCCTATATGCTTTCCAGAAATTCTACATCATTTTTTATCAACAATATGTCAACAACATATACTTATCAGAAATTCTATAGTGCTCCCACTCACTTCTTTGGAAATACAAGTTTCTCATAAACTTTGTATAAACCCAAAATCTTTGATCATCTTAACAAAGTGCATATTCCAACTCCGAGATGCTTACTCCAGTCCATGGAAGGATTGCTGGAGCTAGCATACCTGTTAGCATCCTTAGGATCGACAAAACCTTTCTGATTGTATCACATACAACCTTTCCTTACGAAAACTGGTAAGGAAACTCGTTTTGACATCCATCTGCCAGATTTCATAAATACAGCTAATGCTAACATGATTCAGACGGACTTTAAGCATCGCTACGGATGAGAAAATCTCATCGTAGTCAACTCCTTGAACTTGTGAAAAAACTCTTCGCCACAAGTCGAGCTTCATAGACGGTGACATTACTGTCCATGTCTGTCTTCTTCTTAAAGATCCATTTATCTCAATGGCTTGCCGATTATCGGGCAAGTCCACCAAAATCCATGCTTTGTTCTAATACATGGATCCTATCTCGGATTTCATGGTTTCTAACCATTTGTCGGAATTTGGGCCCACCATCGCTTCTCCATAGCTCGTAGGTTCATTGTTGTCTAGCAACATGACCTTCAAGACAGGATCACTGTGCCACTCTGAAGCAGTACGCATCCTTGTCACCCTACGAGGTACGATAGTGACTTGATCCGAAACTTTATGATCACTATCATAAGCTTCTACTTCAATTGGTGTAGGTGCCACAGGAACAACTTCCTGTGCCCTGCTGCACACTAGTTGAAGTGACGGTTCAATAACCTCATCAAGTCTCCACCATCCTCCCACTCAACTTTTCGAGACAAACTTTTCCTCGAGAAAGGACTCGATTCAAGAAACAATCCCTATTGCTTTCGGATCTGAATTAGGAGGTATACCCAACTGTTTTGGGTGTTCTATGAAGATGCAATTATCCGTTTTTGGTTCGAGCTTATCACGATGAAACTTTTTCACATAAGTGTCGCAGCCCCAAACTTTCAAGAAACGACAGCTTAGGTTTCTTTAAACCATAGTTCTCACGGTGTCATCTCAACCGAATTACGTGGTGCCCTATTAAAGTGAGTGCGGTTGTCTCTAATGCCTAACCCATGAACGATAGTGGTAATTCGATAAGAGACATCATGGTACGCACCATATCCAATAGGGTGCAACTATGATGTTCGGACACACCATCACACTATGGTGTTCCAGGCGGTATTAATTGTGAAACAATTTCCACAATGTCTTAATTGCGTGCCAAAGCTTGTAACTCAGATACTCATCTCTATGATCATATCATAGACATTTTATCCTCTTGCCACAATGATCTTCAACTTCACTCTGAAATTACTTGAACCATTCAATAATTCAGACTTGTGTTTTATTAAGTAAATATACTCAGTATCTACTCAAATCATCCGTGAAGTAAGAACATAACGATATTCACTGCATGCCTCAGCACTCATTGGACTACACACATCAAAATGTGTTGCTTCCAACAAGTTGCTATCTTGTTCCATTTTACTGAAAACGAGGCTTTTCAGTCATCTTGCCTATGTGGTATGATTTGCATATCTCAAGTGATTCAAAATCAAGTGAGTCCAAACGATCCATCTACATGGAGTTTCTTCATGCGTATACACCAATAGACATGGTTTGCATGTCTCAAACTTTTCAAAAACGAGTGAGTCTAAAGATCCATCAACATGGAGCTTCATCATGCATTTTACACCAATATGACTTACATGGCAGTGCCACAAGTAAGTGGTACCATCATTACTATCTTATATCCTTTTGGCATGAAAATGTGTATCACCATGATCGAGATTCAATACACCATTCCTTTTAGGTGCTAGACCATTGAAGGTATTATTCAAATAAATAGAGTAACCATTATTCTCCTTAAATGAATAACCATATTGCGACAGACATAATCCAATCATGTCTATGCTCAACGCAAACACCAATAACAATTATTTGGGTTTAACACCAATCTCGATGGTAGAGGGAGCGTGCGATGCTTGATCACGTCAACCTTGGAAACACTTCCAACACGTATCATCAGCTCACCTTTAGCTAGTCTCCGTTTATTCCGTAGCTCTTTTATTTTGAGTTACTAACACTTAGCAACTGAACCGGTATCTTAATACCCTGGTGCTACTAGGAGTACTAGTAAAGTACACATTAACATAATGTATATCCAATATCCTTCTATCGACTTTGCCAGCCTTCTCATCTACCAAGTATCTAGGGTAATTCTGCTCCAGTGGTTGTTCCCCTTATTACAGAAGCACTTAGTCTCGGGTTTGGGTTCAACCTTCGGTTTCTTCACTAGAGCAGCAGCTGATTTGCCGTTTCATGAAGTATCCCTTCTTGCCCTTGCCCTTCTTGAAACTAGTGGTTTCACCAACCATCAACAATTGATGCTCCTTCTTGATTTCTACTTTCGCGATGTCAAACAACGCGAATACCTCAAGGATCATCATCTCTATCCTTGATATGTTATAGTTCATCACGAAGCTCTAGCAGCTTGGTGGCAATGACTTTGGGGAAACATCACTATCTCATCTGGAAGATCAACTCCCACTCAATTCAAGTGATTGTTGCACTCAGACAATCTGAGCACAAGCTCAACGATTGAGCTTTTTCTCCTGAGTTTGCAGGCTAAGAAAATCGTCGGAGGTCTTATACCTCTTGACGTGGGCACGATCCTGAAATCCCAATTTCAGCCCTCGAAACATCTCATATGTTCCGCGACGTTTCAAAAACGTCTTTGGTGCCTCTACTTAAACCATTTAACTGAACTATCACGTAGTTATCAAAACGTGTATGTCCGATGTTCGCAACATCGACAAACAACGTTTGGGGTTCAGCACACTGAGCGGTGCATTAAGGACGTAAGCTTTCTACTGATCGCATAATCGCTACTATCAACTTTCAACTATATTTTCTCTAGGAACATATCTAAACAGTGGAACTAAAGCGCGAGCTTATGACATAATTTGCAAAGATCTTTTGACTATGTTCAGGATAATTAAGTTCATCTTATGAACTCCCACTCAGATAGACATCCCTCTGGTCATCTAAGTGATTACATGATCCGAGTCAACTAGGCCGTGTCTGATCATCACGTGAGACGGACTAGTCATCATCGGTGAACATCTTCATGTTGATCATATCTACTATATGACTCATGCTCGACCTTTCGGTCACTGTGTTCCGAGGCCATGTCTGTACATGCTAGGCTCATCAAGTTAACCCTAAGTGTTTCGCGTGTGTAAATCTGTCTTACACCCGTTGTATGTGAACGTAAGAATCCATCACACCCGATCATCATGTGGTGCTTAGAAGCGACGAACATTAGCAACGGTGCACAGTTAGGGGAGAACACTTCTTGAAATTGTTGTAAGGGATCATCTTATTTACTACCGTCGTTCTAAGTAAACAAGATGCATAAACATAATAAACATCACATGCAATTATATAGTAGTGACATGATATGGCCAATATCATATAGCTCCGTTGATCTCCATCTTCGGGGCTCCATGATCATCATCGTCACCGGCATGACACCATGATCTCCATCATCATGATCTCCATCATCGTGTCTTCATGAAGTTGTCTCGCCAACTATTACTTCTACTACTATGGCTACCGGTTAGCAATAAAGTAAAGTAATTACATGGTGTTGTTCAATGACACGCAGGTCATACAATAAATAAAGACAACTCCTATGGCTCCTGCCGGTTGTCATACTTATCGACATGCAAGTCGTGATTCCTATTACAAGAACATGATCAATCTCATACATCACATATATTCATCACATTCTTCTTGTCCATATCACATCACATAGCATACCCTGCAAAAACAAGTTAGACGTCCTCTAATTGTTGTTTGCATGTTTTACGTGGTTGCTATGGGTTTCTAGCAAGAACGTTTCTTACCTACGCAAAAACCACAACGTGATATGTCAATTGCTATTTACCCTTCATAAGTACCCTTTTCATCGAATCCGTTCCGAGTAAAGTGGGAGAGACTGGCACCCGCTAGCCACCTTATGCACCAAGTGCATGTCAGTCGGTGGAACCTGTCTCACGTAAGAGTACGTGTAAGGTCGGTCCGGGCTGCTTCATCCCACAATACCGTCGAAACAAGATTGGACTAGTAATGGTAAGCATATTGAACAAGATCAACACCAACAACTACTTTGTGTTCTACTCGTGCAAAGAATCTATGCAATAGACCTAGCTCATGATGCCACTGTTGGGGAACGTAGCATAAATTCAAAAAAATTCCTACGTGTCACCAAGATCTATCTATGGAGAAACCAGCAACGAGGGGAAGGAGCGTGCATCTACATACCCTTGTAGATCGCTAAGCGAAAGCGTTCAATGGAACGGGGTTGATGGAGTCGTACTCGCCGTGATTCAGATCACCGATGACCTAGTGCCGAACGGACAGCACCTCCGTGTTCAACACACGTACGGAGCGGATGACGTCTCCTCCTTCTTGATCCAGCAAGGGGGAAGGAGAGGTTGATGAAGATCCAGCAGCACGACGGTGTGGTGGTGGATGCAGCAGAACTCCGGCAGGGCTTCGCTAAGCAACTACGGGAGGAGGAGGAGGTGTTGCAGGGAGGAGGGAGGCGCGAGGGCTTCTGGGTGCTGCCACCCCTCCCTCCCCTCCCTTTATATAGGCGCAAGAGAGGGGGGAGGGCGCAGCCTTGCCCCTTCCTCCAAGGAAGGGGTGCGGCCAAGAGGGGGAGGAGTCCTTCCTCCCCAAGGCACCTCGGAGGTGCCTTCCCCTCTTTGGACTCTCCCCTCTCCAAGTCTCCTTGGTGCATGGGCCTCTTGGGGCTGGTGCCCTTGGCCCATATGGGCGAAGACGCACCCCCTACAGCCCATGTGGCCCCCCGGGGCAGGTCGACCCCCCGGTGGACCCCCGGACCCCTTTCGGCACTCCCGGTACAATACCGATAAAGTGCGAAACTTTTTTGGCGACCAAAATAAGACTTCCTATATATAAATCTTTACCTCCGAACCATTCCGGAACTCCTCGTGACGTCCGGGATCTCATCCGGGACTCCGAACAACATTCGGTTTGCTGCATACTCATATTCATACAACCCTAGCGTCACCGAACCTTAAGTGTGTAAACCCTACGGGTTCGGGAGACATGCAGACATGACCGAGACAGCTCTCGGGCAATAACCAACAGCGGGATCTGGATACCCATGTTGGCTCCCACATGTTCCACGATGATTTCATCGGATGAACCACGATGTCGAGGATTCGATCAACCCCGTATGCAATTCCCTTTGTCAATCGGTACATTACTTGCCCGAGACTCGATCGTCGGTATCCCAATACCTCAATCAGTCTCGTTACCGGCAAGTCACTTTACTCGTACTGTAATGCATGATCCCGTGACCAACCACTTGGTCACTTTGAGCTCATTATGATGATGCATTACCGAGTGGGCCCAGAGATACCTCTCCGTCATACGGAGTGACAAATCCCAGTCTCGATCCGTGTCAACCCAACAGACACTTTCGGAGATACCTGTAGTGCACCTTTATAGTCACCCAGTTACGTTGTGACGTTTGGTACACCCAAAGCACTCTTACGGTATTCGGGAGTTACACGATCTCATGGTCTAAGGAAGAGATACTTGACATTGAAAAAGCTCTAGCAAAACGAACTACACGATCTTGTGCTATGCTTAGGATTGGGTCTTGTCCATCACATCATTCTCCTAATGATGTGATCCTGTTATCAATGACATCCAATGTCCATGGTCAGGAAACCGTAACCATCTATTGATCAACGAGCTAGTCAACTAGAGGCTTACTAGGGACATGGTGTTGTCTATGTACCCACACATGTATCTGAGTTTCCTATCAATACAATTATAGCATGGATAACAAACGATTATCATGAACAAGGAAATATAATAATAACTAATTTATTATTGCCTCTAGGGCATATTTCCAACAGCATAATCACACTTGATCCAACGTCTTGGTCCGTTAAGGAGGTGATCGCATGTCGAACTAGGCAACCGGACTATATAGCTGTAATGCTTTTGCATAGCCATGGGAGTATAAATGGTGGGGCTACTATGTAGCCCCTGGTACCTTCGCTTGCATCTGTATACGGGCGCGTGTGTACATGACCGGGAAACGGTCCTTCGTTAATGCGGAGGGATCCTAAAGATTCCGATAAGTCTTCTAGTGGTTGAACGGTCTCTCGTTATATCATGACAGTCAGTTTTCGGCTTTCTCTATTGAGGTGCTCGTCCGGAATAACCAGGGCACAATCACAGTAGTTCTCCTTTGGCCACCTTAGCCGATAATAATGGAATGTAAGGCGACAAACCCAGGATCCAGGCGAACCCAACATTTGACCAAAGACATGATTCGGAGCTGATGCATATAAGGCCAAACTCGTGACGCCGTACACTCCCGAAGGTATTCGGACTTTATAACAGACGATGGGCTCAAGAATGCCCATTCATTGTAGATCCTGTGTTTCCAGGTACGTGCGTTTATCTGTCGTGGCAAAATGCCAATAACGGCAGTATCCTCTGTGGGTATGGAACCCATGGGATGGTTAAACAACAAGAGGCAATAGAAAAGGTTTACACAGGGGCTTAATCTAAAAAGAAACCTGTTGAACGGGGCCCTGCTGCACGTCTGCACCTTTGTCTCCGTTGTGCCATATCCTGGAAGGGTATCGCGCGAACGTTGTCTGTGGAAAAAAGAAAACTCATAGGAGAGTACAACGTAACTGTGCGATGGATAGCAAAAGTGCAAGATGTTGGCCTGCCAATAAGGTTGAGCCAAGTGTGGGGTTGTATTAAATATTTATAGCCCCTGGTGTCCGCTATGGGATTACATATACGGTGCCCTGGTTCAATTTTGTCCGGGCTACCGGACTCGCCTAGCCATGTCTGTGGTCTTAATGACCAGTCATGTTTTCTGATATTGGAGGCCGCTTTATAGTCCGGCCGCCAGGGCCGTCGCGTGTTCCTCTATGCGTGAAGAGCGCCCCGTGATTCCGCTAACGGTGATGACGCCACATGGACCGGGCATCTTGAGTGTAAGGTAGCCATAGTGCGACAATGCGTTGAAGCGGGCGAAGGCCGTTCTTCCGAGCAATGCATGATAGTCGCTTTAGAAGGGTGCAATGATGAATAGTAGTTCTTCGCTTCTGGAGTTGCCTGGAGAGCCGAATGTTACCTCTAGTACGACAGAGCCCCTGCTGTAGGCTTCAACGCTTGGTATCACCCCTTCAAAGGTGGTGTTGCTTTGATTAATTCTGGATGGGTCTATCCCCATCCTGCGGACAGTGTCCTCATATATTAAATTGAGACTAGTGCCGCCGTACATGAGGACTTGGGTGAGATGGTATCCATCGATTATTGGGTCAAGCACCAAGGCCTCTGATCCTTCGCGCTGGATACTAGTCCGATGGTCCGTGTGATCGAAAGTGATCGGACTTGCCATCCAGTGGCTAGGTGTGGGTACGATGGGCTCCACGGGGTACGCATTTCTGAGCGCGTGTTCGTGCCTTCTCATGGATGTATGAGTCACGTGGATCATGTTTACGATTTTAACCTCTTGCGGGATTTTTTTTGCCCCCGGTGTTCGGCTGGCGAGGTCCACCCTCGTCTTCACTTGGTGTTTCCCTTCTCTTGTGTTCGGCATTTAATTTGCCGGCCTGCTTGAAGACCCAACACTCTCTGTGTGTGTGGTTCGCATGTTTGTCAGGGGTGCCATGAATTTGGCACAGTCTGTCTAGGACTCTATTCAGACCGGACAGTCCCTCTTTACTGCCTTTAGATGGCTTCTTTTGCTGATCAGGTCGAGAGCCCCTGAATCCGGCATTAACCATTGTGTTATCCGGGATCTCTTCCTTGTTTTGGCTTTTGTTTTTATTACGCCGTGGCTTCCCGTTGCCATCCCTTATTTTGGATGTACTGGGATCGCTGGTGCCTTTACGGGCCAGCCAGCTGTCTTCGCCCGCACAAAAGCGGGTCATGAGGCTTGTTAAGGCTGCCATTGTCCTCGGCTTTTCTTGGCCGAGGTGCCTGGCGAGCCACTCGTCACGGATGTTGTGCTTGAATGCCGCTAAGGCTTCGGCGTCCGGACAATCGACAATTTGATTCTTTTTAGTGAGGAATCTGTTCCAAGGCTTGCGGGCAGACTCTCCAGGCTGTTGGATTATGTGACTTAAATCGTCAGCATCCGGAGGCTGGACATAAGTCCCTTGAAAATTGGCCCTGAAAGCATCCTCGAGTTCCTCCCAACTCCCAATTGAATTTTCAGGGAGGGTTTTCAACCAGTGTCGAGCTGGTCCCTTTAGTTTGAGGGGAAGGTATTTGATGGCGTGGATGTCATCCCCACGAGCCATATGTATATGCAGGATAAAGTCCTCGATCCAGACCCCTGGGTCTGTCATTCCGTCGTATGCCTCTATGTTCACATGTTTAAAACCCTGTGGAAATTCATGGTCCAGTACTTCCTCGGTAAAGCACAGGGGGTGGGCGGCCCCTCTGTATCTGGACGTGTTGTGGCATGCCGTCGGTTGTTGTTGTGTCCGGTGTTTATTCTGAACTGGTATTTGATTAGCATAATCGTTTTGGTGACCACAGTCCCTCGCCGGGGTGTGTCCTTTAGATCCGAAGATGGACCTAGTTGCGCCAGCTTGCTTATCCAGATGCTCACGTAGATCGTGCGCGGCGTCGGTAGCCACTTTGTTGCGGTTAGGGAGCGGTACGTTGGGCCTCCTGGTCGTATTAGTCTTTGGTGGAACGGCCTCGTCATCGAATTCTGGCGGTAGCTTGCGTTTTGGATAGCTCTTTGTATGGTGATCGTCGCCATATCTTTCTTCAGTGTCTAGCACCTTATTCCATCTGCGATTGAGCGTTTCCTGTGCGGCTTTGAGCCGTTGCTTTTGCTTCTTTAGACTTCTCGTTGTGGCCATAAGTTTTCTGTGGAGGTTATCTCGTTCCACGCGTTCTTCCGGAATGATGAATGCATCATCATCCGGACTGTCTTCTTATCCTGGGCCGGTTTGATGAACTCGCCCCTCTGGATCATTGTGCTCGGGCATCTGCTCCGAACTGTGTTCGGCGTGACTTGGCTCGTCCTGCTCCATCGCGGGTTCCGTATGGTCGTTGTTGCCTTCGGGGTTGACCGGAGTATCGATCCTTCTGGCGCTTTTGCTACTATTTTTACTGTTGTTGGACTTGGAACAGCGTCTGCGCCGTCGCTTTGGCTTTTGTCCGGGGGTTTTATCTTCTAGATTGTCGCCATCGTCCTCCTTAGGCGTATCCACCATGTATATGTCGTGTGACGAGGCGGAAGTCTGGCACCCCATAGATTCTGAATCTTCTCCTGCATCGTCGTCCATACCGTCGATGCCTTCGGAGTCGAAGTCAAGCACATCAGTTAAATCATCAACCGTGGCTATGAAGTGGGTGGTGGGTGGGCAATGAATTCCTTTGTCGCCTGCTTCCCACTCGAGCCGGACATAGTTCGGCCCGGAACTTTCTGTCAAAGACAGAGTTTTTAACGAGTTCAGCATGTCGCCAAAGGGCGAGTGCTGGAAGATATCTGCAGCGGTGAACTTCATTACCGGAGCCCACCTTGGCTCGACTGGCTCGGGAGTGCACGGACAGGAACCAACATCCGGATGCGAATCCGGGGGTCCGGAGTCACGGGCCACCATAGAGGTGAGGCCCGTGTTCGGCTCCACCGCCGATGAGTGTGCAGCCTGCGGGGCGGGGTCCAGCCTTCCGTCTTTAGGTAGCATAACCTGCTCCAGATTTAGGTCCGAGGCTACTGCGGGGGCGATACCCTGAACTTTGTCCGACAACAGGATTAAGCCGTGCTCGTCGTGTCTGTCCGGTGCTCCTGGCATAGGCCCGAATCTGTCGAAGATCAAGTCTCCGCGAACGTCCGCTGTGTAGTTCAGGTCTCCGAACCTGATCTGGTGGCCATGGGCGTAGCTGTTGATTTGCTCCAGGCGGCCAAGCGAATTGGCCCGCAGTGCGAAGCCGCCGAGCACGAAGATCAGTCCGGGGAGAAAAGTCTCACCCTGGCCCATGTTGTTGATGATGATTGAAGGAGCCATCGAGCCCTGTAGCGATAACACAGAGGAACTCTCAATGAAAGCACCAATGTCGGTGTCAAAACCGGCGGATCTCGGGTAGGGGGTCCCGATCTGTGCGTCTAGGCTGATGGTAACAGGAAGCAAGGGACACAGATGTTTACCCAGGTTCGGGCCCTCTCGATGGAGGTAAAACCCTACTTCCTGCTTGATTAATATTGATGATATGGGTAGTACAAGAGTAGATCTACCACGAGATCGTAGAGGCTAAAACCCTAAGAGCTAGCCTATGATGGTATGATTGTAATTGTGATCGGCCTTCTAAGGACCAACCTCTCCGGTTTATATAGACACTGGAGAGGGCTAGGATTTACATGGAGTCGGTTACAAGGAAGGAAACACAATATCCGGATTGCCGAGCTTGCCTTCCACGCAAAGGAGAGTCCCATCCGGACACGGGCCGAAGTCTTGAGTCTTGTATCTTCACGCTTCAATAGTCCAGACGTTGTACACAGTCCGGCTGCCCGTATACCCCCTAATCCAGGACTCCCTCAATAGGGAACATCTTTCATTTTCTCTCTATCTTCCACTGTGGTCGGGCATTGAGTCTGACTCAACTTCACACCTTGTAATACAGGCAATAACCCTTTCTTTGCTTGATCCATTTTGAACTTCTTCAAAACATTATCAAGGTATGTGCTTTGTGAAAGTCCAATTAAGCGTCTTGATCTATCTCTATAGATCTTGATGCCCACTATATAAGCAGCTTCACCGAGGTCTTTCATTGAAAAACTTCTATTCAAGTATCCATTTATGATATCCAGAAATTCTATATCATTTCCAATCAACAATATGTCATCCACATATAATATCAGAAATGCTACAGAGCTCCCACTCACTTTCTTGTAAATACAGGCTTCTCCAAAAGTCTGTATAAAACCATATGCTTTGATCACACTATCAAAGCGTTTATTCCAACTCCGAGAGGCTTGCTCCAGTCCATAAATGGATTGCTAGAGCTTGCACACTCTGTTAGCACCTTTTGGATCGACAAAACCTTCTGGTTGCATCATATACAACTCTTCTCCCAGAAATCCATTCAGGAATGTAGTTTTGACATCCATTTACCAAATTTCATAATCATAAAATGCGGCAATTGCTAACATGATTCGGACAGACTTAAGCATCGCTACGGGTGAGAAAGTCTCATCGTAGTCAACCCCTTGAACTTGTCGAAAACCTTTTGCAACAAGTCAAGCTTTGTAGACAGACACATTACCATCAACGTCAGTCTTCTTCTTGAAGATCCATTTATTCTCGATGGCTTGCCGATCATTGGGCAAGTCAACCAAAGTCCACACTTTGTTCTCATACATGGATCCCATCTCAGATTTCATGGCCTCTAGCCATTTTGCGGAATCTGGGCTCATCATCGCTTCCTCATAGTTCGTAGGTTCGCCATGGTCAAGTAACATGACCTCCAGAATAGGATTACCATACTACTCTACTGCGGATCTTACTCTGGTGGACCTACGAGGTTCGGTAGTAACTTGATCTGAAGTTTCACTAATTGGTGTAGGCGTCACAGGAACCAGTTTCTGTGATGAACTACTTTCCAATAAGGGAGCAGGTACAGTTACCTCATTAAGTTCTACTTTCCTCCCACTCACTTCTTTCGAGAGAAACTCCTTCTCTAGAAAGGATCCATTCTTAGCAACAAATGTCTTGCCTTCGGATCTGTGATAGAAGGTGTACCCAACAGTTTCCTTTGGGTATCCTATGAAGACACATTTCTCCGATTTGGGTTCGAGCATATCAGGTTGAAGCTTTTTCACATAAGCATCGCAGCCCCAAACTTTAAGAAATGACAACTTTGGTTTCTTACCAAACCACAGTTCATAAGGCGTCGTCTCAACAGATTTTGATGGTGCCCTATTTAATGTGAATGCAGCCGTCTCTAAAGCATAACCCCAAAATGATAGCGGTAAATCAGTAAGAGACATCATAGATCGTACCATATCAAGTAAAGTACGATTACGACATTTGGACACACCATTACGTTGTGGTGTTCCAGGTGGCGTGAGTTGCGAAACTATTCCGCATTGTTTCAAATGTAGACCAAACTTGTAACTCAAATATTCTCCTGCACGATCAGATCATAGAAACTTTATTTTCTTGTTACGATGATTTTCCACTTCACTCTGAAATTCTTTGAACTTTTCAAATGTTTCAGACTTATGTTTCATTAAGTAGATATACCCATATCTGCTCAAATCATCTATGAAGGTGAGAAAATAATGATACCCGCCGCGAGCCTCAATATTCATTGGACCACATACATCAGTATGTATGATTTCCAATAAATCTGTTGCTCGCTCCATAGTTTTGGAGAATGGCGTTTTAGTCATCTTGCCCATGAGGCATGGTTCACAAGTACCAAGTGATTCCAAAAGTCCATCAGTATGGAGTTTCTTCATGCGCTTTACACCAATATGACCCAAACGGTAGTGCCACAAATAAGTTGCACTATCATTATTAACTCTGCATCTTTTGGCTTCAACATTATGAATATGTGTGTCACTACTATCGAGATTTAGCATGAATAGACCACTCTTTAAGGGTGCATGACCATAAAAGATATTACTCATATAAATAGAACAACCATTATTCTTAGATTTAAATGAATAACCGTCTCGCATCAAACAAGATCCAGATATAATGTTCATGCTCAACGCTGGCACCAAATAACAATTATTTAGGTCTAAACTAATCCCGAAGGTAGATGTAGAGGTAACGTGCCAACGGCGATCACATCGACTTTGGAACCATTTCCCACGCGCATCGTCACCTCGTCCTTAGCCAGTCTTCGCTTAATCCGTAGTCCCTGTTTCGAGTTGCAAATATTAGCAACAGAACTAGTATCAAATACCCAGGTGCTACTGCGAGCTCTGGTAAGGTACACATCAATAACATGTATATCACATATACCTTTGTTCACCTTGCCATCCTTCTTATCCGCCAAATACTTGGGGCAGTTCCGCTTCCAGTGACCAGTCTGCTTGCAGTAGAAGCACTCAGTCTCAAGCCTAGGTCCAGACTTGGGTTTCTTCTCTTGAGCAGCAACTTGTTTGCCGTTCTTCTTGAAGTTCCCCTTCTTATTCCCTTTACCCTTTTTCTTGAAACTGGTGGTCTTGTTGACCATCAACACTTGATGCTCCTTCTTGATTTCTACCTCCGGAGCCTTTAGCATTGCGAAGAGCTTGGGAATTGTCTTATTCATCCCTTGCATATTATAGTTCATCACGAAGCTCTTGTAACTTGGTGGTAGTGATTGAAGAATTCTATCAATGACACTATCATCCAGAAGATTAACTCCTAGTTGAATCAAGTGATTGTTATACCCAGACATTTTGAGTATATGTTCACTGACAGAACTATTCTCCTCCATCTTACAGCTGTAGAACTTATTGGAGACTTCATATCTCTCAATTCGGGCATTTGCTTGAAATATTAACTTCAACTCCTGGAACATCTCATATGCTCCATGACGTTCAAAACATCGTTGAAGTCCTGGTTCTAAGCCATAAAGCATGGCACACCGAACTATCAAGTAGTCATCAGCTTTGCTCTGCCAAACATTCACAACGTCTGCAGTTGCATCTGCAGCAGGCCTGGCACCCAGCGGTGCTTCCAGGACGTAATTCTTCTCTGCAGCAATGAGGATAATCCTCAAGTTACGGACCCAGACCGTGTAATTGCTACCATCATCTTTCAACTTTGCTTTCTCAAGGAATGCATTAAAATTGAACGGAACAACAGCACAGGCCATCTATCTACAACAACATAGACAAGCAAAATAGTATCAGGTACTAAGTTCATGATAAATTTAAGTTCAATTAATCATATTACTTAAGAACTCCCACTTAGATAGACATCTCTCTAATCATCTAAGTGATCACGTGATCCAAATCAACTAAACCATAACCGACCATCACGTGAAATGGAGTAGTTTTCAATGGTGAACATCACTATGTTGATCATATCTACTATATGATTCATGCTCGACCTTTCGGTCTCAGTGTTCCGAGGCCATATCTGCATATGCTAGGCTCGTCAAGTTTAACCCGAGTATTCTGCGTGTGCAAAACTGGCTTGCACTCATTGTAGATGAACGTTGAGCTTATCACACCCGATCATCACGTGGTGTCTCTGCACGACGAACTTTGGCAACGGTGCATACTCAAGGAGAACACTTTTACCTTGAAATCTAGTGAGAGATCATCTTATAATGCTACCATCAATCAAAGCAAAATAAGATGCATAATGGATAAACATCACATGCAATCAATATAAGTGATATGATATGGCCATCATCATCTTGTGCTTGTGATCTCCATCTCCGAAGCACCGTCATGATCACCATCGTCACCGGCACGACACCTTGATCTCCATTGTAGCATCGTTGTCGTCTCGCCAACTATTGCTTCTACGACTATCGCTACCGCTTAGTGATAAAGTAAAGCAATTACAGGGCGATTGCATTGCATACATTAAAGCGACAACCATATGGCTCCTGCCAGTTGCCGATAACTCTGTTACAAAACATGATCATCTCATACAATAAAATTTAGCATCATGTCTTGACCATATCACATCACAACATGCCCTGCAAAAACAAGTTAGACGTCCTCTAATTTGTTGTTACAAGTTTTTATGTGGCTGCTATGGGCTGAGCAAGAACTGTTCTTACCTACACATCAAAACCACAATGATATTTCGTCAAGTTAGTGTTGTTTAACCTTCTCAAGGACCGGGCGTAGCCACACTCGGTTCAACTAAAGTTGGAGAAACTGTCACCCACCAGCCACCTATGTGCAAAGCACGTCGGTAGAACTAGTCTCGCGTAAGCGTACACATAATGTCGGTCCGGGCCGCTTCATCCAACAATACCGCCAAACCAAAGTATGACATGCTGGTAAGCAATATGACTTGTATCGCCCACAACTCACTTGTGTTCTACTCGTGCATATAACACCTATGCATAAACTTGGCTCGGATACCACTGTTGGGGAACGTAGTAATTTCAAAAAAAATCCTACGCACACGCAATATCGTGGTGATGCATAGCAACGAGAGGAGAGAGTGTCGTCCACGTACCCTCGTAGATCGTAAGCAGAAGCGTTAGCACAATGCAGTTGATGTAGTCGTAAATCTTCACGATCCGACCGATCCAAGTACCGAACGTACGACACCTCCGAGTTCAGCACACGTTCAGCTCAATGACGTCCCACGAACTCCGATCCAGCAGAGCTTTGTGGGATAGTTCCGTCAGCACGATGGCGTGATGACGATGTTGATGATGCTACCGATGCAGGGCTTCGCCTAAGCACCGCTACGATATTACCGAGGTGGAATATGGTGGAGGGGGGCACTGCACATGGCTGGGAGAGATCAACAGATCAACTTGTGTGTCTAGAGGTGCCCTCCTGCCCCCGTATATAAAGGAGCAAGGGGGGGAGGCGGCCGGCCAGGAGGAGGGCGCGCCAAGGGGGGAGTCCTACTCCCACCGGGAGTAGGACTCCTCCTTTCCTTGTAGGAGTAGGAGAAGGGAAGGAAGGGAGAGAGGAGGAGAAGGAAAAAGGGGGGCGCCACCCCCCTCCTTGTCCAATTCGGACTAGAGGGGGAGGGGGCGCGCGGCCACCCTGGCCGCCCCTCCTCTTCTCCCACCAAGGCCCATTAGGCCCAATATACTCCCCGGGGGGTTCCGGTAACCCCCCGGTACTCCGGTAAATGTCCGAAACCTCCCGAAACACTTCCGGTGTCCGAACATAGTCGTCCAATATATCGTTCTTTATGTCTCGACCATTTCAAGACTCCTCGTCATGTTCGTGATCATATCCGAGACTCCGAACTACCTTCGGTACATCAAAACACAAAAACTCATAATACCGATCGTCACCGAACTTTAAGCGTGCGGACCCTACGGCTTCGAGAACTATGTAGACATGACCGAGACACGTCTCCGGTCAATAACCAATAGCGAAACCTGGATGCTCATATTGGTTCCCACATATTCTACGAAGATCTTTATCGGTCAAACCGCATAACTACATACGTTGTTCCCTTTGTCATCGGTAGTTACTTGCCCGAGATTTGGTCGTCGGTATCTCAATACCTAGTTCAATCTCATTACCGGCAAGTCTCTTTACTCGTTATGTAATGCATCATCCCACAACTAACTCATTAGTCACATTTCTTGCAAGGCTTATAGTGATGTGCATTACCGAGAGGGCCCAGAGATACCTCTCCGACAATCAGAGTGACAAATCCTAATCTCGAAATACGTCAACTCAACAAGTACCTTCAGAGACACCTGTAGAGCACCTTTATAATCACCCAGTTACGTTGTGATGTTTGGTAGCACACAAAGTAGGGCTGGGAAAAAAGCTCGAAGCTCGCGAGCTAAACAAGTAGCTCGTGACTCGGCTCGAATCGACTCGAACTCGAAGAATAACGAGTCGAGCCGAGCTTTAGTTTAAGATCGTTTATAGACCAAGTTAAACGAGCCAATCTCACGAGTACTCGTGTAACTCATTAGGCTCGATACAATAGATCAGCCACTCCCAATACAAAGAAAGATCAGCCACTAAATAGCCTACGTCCCAGGCGCACAACCCAAGGCCGAGCAGTTGAAGGCCTAGCCTCCTAGGAGACTCACATGTTACAAGAAAATTACAATTGTATAGTGATATATATGTTTAATATATACATATTCATTTTTATCATATTTGAGGGCTTTATGTTTATATCTTAAACGAGCTTAACAAGCTAAACGAGCCAGCTCGCGAGTTATACGAGTCGAGCCAATCTTGGGTTTGAGCTCGTTATAGTAACGAGTCGAGTCGAGCTAGCTCGTTAACGAAACAAGCTCTAGCGAGTCGAGCCAAGCTGGCTCGACTCGGCTCGAATTCCAGCCCTAACACAAAGTGTTCCTCCGTTAAACGGGAGTTACATAATCTCATAGTCATAGGAACATGTACAAGTCATGAAGAAAGCAATAGCAACATACTAAACGACCAAGTGCTAAGCTAACAAAATGGGTCAAGTTAATCACATCATTCTCCTAATGATGTGATCCCGTTAATCAAATGACAACTCATGTCTATGGTTAGGAAACTTAACCATCTTTGATTAATGAGCTAGTCAAGTAGAGGCATACTAGTGACACTATGTTTGTCTATGTAATCACACATGTATTATGTTTTTGGTTAATACAATTCTAGCATGAATAATAAACAATTACCATGATGTGAGAAAATAAATAATAACTTTGTTATTGCCTCTAGGGCATATTTCCTTGAAATCTGTTTACCATACTTTCAGTTTCTCATTCAACGATTGGTGGGTTGACACTGGGGCTAATATTCATGTGTATGCTGACGTGTCTTTGTTTTCTTCTACCAGGTCGCACGAGATTGTTCTGTCCTGATGGGGAATGGCTCACTTGCTTATTTTCATGGTGTTGGCATAGTAGATCTGAAGTTTACTTTGGGAAAGATTGTGCAACTAAAGAATGTGCAGCATGTCCCCGCCATCAAGAAGAATCTCGTTAGTGGTTCCCTTCTATGTAAAGAAGGGTTTAAGTTAGTATTTGAGTCCAACAAAGTAGTCGTATCTCGGTATGGACTATTTGTTGGAAAATTATATGATAAAGGTGGTTTGTTCCGCCTTTCCCTGGAGGATTTCTGTAATGAAGTCGTGAACCAGATTCATTCTAATGTGAACAAATGTGAGGTTTGCATTCACATCTTTGTCACATAAAATTCGGTTGTATGACGCATCTAGCTAAGATGGATCTAATCCCGAGGTTCACTTTAGCCAAAGGCTCTAAGTGCCATGCGTGTATGCAACCTAAGAAACCTCATAAGCCTCACAAGCATGCGAAGGGGAGACACAGGCACCATTAGAGCTCATACATTCAGATCTCCGCGAGATGAATGGTGTGTTGACTAAAGATGGAAATAAATACTTCATGACTTTAATTGATGACTCCACTAGATTTTGTTATGTGTATCTGTTAAATACAAAGGATGAGGCTCTACACTATTTTAAAATCTATAAGGATCAAGTTGAGAACCAACTTGAGAAGAAAATAAAACGAGTACGGTCTGATCATGGTGGAGAGTACTTTTCTACTCAGTTTGATTTATTCTATGTGGAACATGGTATTATTCACGAGAGGACACCTCACTATTCACCCCAGTCAAATGGAGTTGCCGAACGGAAAAACCGTACTCTGACAGATTTGGTTAACGCCAGGTTAGATACATCAGGTTTATCCAAGGCATGGTGTGGGTGGCTGTATTGACATCATGTCATGTCCTGAATAAAGTTCTGGCAAAGGATAATGAGACTACTCCCTATGAGCAACGGGAAAAGAAAAGAACTACACTCTCTTACTTGCGCACTTGGGGCTGTTTGGAGAAAGTCAATGTGCCGATCCCCCAAAAGCGTAAGCTTGGTCCGAAGACCGTGGACTGCGTTAATTTGGGCTATGCTAAGAATAGCGTTGGCTATACATTTCTAGTAGTGAAATCTGAGGTACCTGACCAGAAGGTCGATACAATTATAGAGTCTAAGGATGCTACATTATTTGAGAATATTTTCCCCATGAGAGATACACAAAGCACTTCTAGACTGGAATCTGATGAGACTCTTGAACCTGCCATTCCGATGGAATATTATGAACACAAGAGTGATGAAAGTTCCATGGAGGATGACGAGGAAGCTCCTGTTAGGAGCAAGAGACAAAGGAATGCAAAGTCTGTTCATGATTATTTCCTCGTGTACCTCATGGATGATGACACTCCTAGTTCCATTTCAGAAGCCTATGCATCCCTGGATGATGACTACTAGAAGGATACGGTTTGTAGCGAGATGGATTCCATCTTGGCTTACGGGACAAGGGAGATCACTGATCGTCCTTATGGTTGCCAACCATTGGGATGTAAGTGGGTGTTCAAAAGGAAGCTTAGGCCCAATGGTACTATTGATAATTACAAGGCTAGGCTTGTGGCCAACAACCCAGAAAGAAGAAGATGATTTCTTCGATACTTACTCACCTGTGGCTAGACCGACAACCATTCGTGTGTTACTCGTTTTGGTTGCCTCGCATGGTCTTCTCGTTCATAAGATAGATGTTAAGACGGCTTTCCTCAACGGAGAGCTAGACAAGGAAATTTACATGCAACATCTGGATGACCCTGTTGTAAATGGTCAGGAAAGAAAGGTGTGCAAGCTGGTGAAATCTTTGTATGGCC
The DNA here is from genome assembly GCF_018294505.1 of Triticum aestivum. Classification (NCBI taxonomy): domain Eukaryota; kingdom Viridiplantae; phylum Streptophyta; class Magnoliopsida; order Poales; family Poaceae; genus Triticum; species Triticum aestivum. Next base: position 212,175,129 of record NC_057810.1, on the reverse strand, counting down.
TGAAACAAGCACCTAAGCAATGGCATGATAAGTTTAATACAACTATGACATCTGTTGGCTTTGTTGTTAATGAAGCTGACAAATGTGTATACTATCGCTATGGTGGGGGCGAAGGAGTAATAATGTGTCTGTATGCCAATGACATACTGATATTTGGGACCCACCTCAAAGTCATTGAGGAGGTCAAGGCTTTTTTATCTCATAACTTTGAGATGAAAGACCCGGGGGTGGCTGATGTTATCTTGAACATCAAGCTACTGAGAAATACTGACGATGGATTACACTTTTGCAATCCCACTATGTTGAGATGATTTTGAGCTGTTTAGGATATTCGGACTGCAAACCTTCCGCAACACCATATGATCCTAGTGTGCGGATTCGAAAGTTAGAAGGCACGACTGTAGATCAATTGAGATATTCTCAAGTGGTTGGTTCACTCATGTACCTAGCCTGTGCTACTCGTCCTGACATCTCATTTGTTGTGTGCAAACTGAGCCGGTTTGTTTCCAATCCGAGAGATGTGCATTGGCATGCTGTTGAGCGAGTGATGCGTTATTTGCAAGGTACCGTGAACTATGGAATTCCCTATTCTGGGTACCTGACGGTACTTGATGGGTATAGTGATTCGAATTGGACATCTGATGCTGACGAGACGAAAGCCACAAGTGGATATGTCTTCACACTTGGTGGTGATGTTGTTTCCTGGAAGTCTTGCAAGCAGACGATCTTAACTAGATAGATCATGGAAGCAGAACTCGCAGCATTAGACACATCATGCGTCAAAGTAGAATGGCTTCGAGAGCTTTTGATGGGTTTGCCGGTGGTTGATAAACCAGTCCCGGCTGTCCTTATGAAATGTGACAATCAAACAGTGATTGCCAAGGCTAGGAGTTCAAAGGACAACATGAAATCCACAAAGCATATAAGAAGAAGATTAAAATCTATCAGAAAATCAAGAAACTCATGAGTGATAGTATTGGATTATATCCAGTTTGCTAAAAATCTGGCAGACCCTTTTATGAAAGGGCTATCATGGATTGTGATAGAAAATGCATCGAGGGAGATGGGCATGAGACCCACGTAAGTTGCCATGGGGGTAACCCAACCTATGGGATCGGAGATCCCATGAATTAGGACCTGGGAAAACAACCCAACGGTCAATCGAGGAGAGTATCCTTACCTAACCCACTCCGTTGGAGATGCAATAATACTCTCAATTCTGTAAGGCAGGCTGACTTTTGTCTTAATGTGTTCCAAAGCTTATGTAAGCAAGATGCTAACCTACAAAGCATTCTTTAGAGGAACACACCTATGTGAGCCCGACTGTTGGTCACAGTCTATGAGATTGGGTGATCTCTAGGAAGCTCATGAGAAGGTACAGAGTATGACTAATAAGCTCCACCCGTGGGGTTTAGCCTTCAGAAGCCACGTATCAGATGACAATGGGCGTAACTTCTGCACGTCAAACTGACAATTCAAGGCATGGTCCATTGTTCGGTTGTGAAGAAATCTAATCTTATTGCTCTAGGTGGAAGTTCAACTTGACATCCCCACTGAAAATTCCGGTATATCAAACATTGTTTGGAATAGTTGACTAACTTATGTGCGTCGAGATGTGGTGGGGGATTGATGGATTATGGATGGGCTTAGGCCCATAGAAGACAATAATCCCTGCTTAATCTCTAAGACCCATGCATGTGTACGGCAAGTGGTGGGAAGTTTAGTACCATACTGCTACAGTAAGAAGAGTGAGACCTCTTTATAAGGGCTGCTCTACCATTTGCTATTGGGAGCTTGGGAATAGGAGCTATACACATGCGCTCCTCCTCCTCTACCGCCCGCATCGCCTCGCCACGCCTCGCCTGATCACGATGCGCGTGCGGGAATGAGCTGAGCCGAAGCTTATTTTTGCCGATCAGAATGGTTAATTAATCTCGGATTAATCAATGAGTCGCTTACGGAAGTGCCACTGTCCGAGACGTTGTACCGTGGGCTATTCGCGAACTCGGTCGTGGCCCTGAGCCCAGACCCATCTACCCGACGACCTATATAAAAAGGCGCTGGCCAGTGGAGTGAACCCTAACTCAGTTCACTCACTTCCTCTCGCACAGCCCTAGCCGTCATCTACTATTCCTCTATCTGTGCTGCTTCCGGTGATCCCATCCCGACGACCGCGTGCACGATTGGTCGGGAGACCAGGTGCCTCCGGAACCCTGTCGTTCGAGATCCTGCCCAGGAGAACGACAATAAGGTTTTTGGGGAGCGTCTCGACGCGATTGCTCCCGATCCGTCCCCGTCTCCCTTCGCCTCTGCTTCCACTACTTCCCATGCATCGACACCATGGTCGAAGACGCCGCCGCCAAGAAGAAGGCCACGGTCGACGCCGAGGCTGCTGCTGCCGCCGCTGCGTTGGCCTAGCTAACCGGAGGATATGATCTGTTCATCCCATGTTTACTCGTACACGTGCTAGCCGTATATATGTTCTTCATAGATGTTTCGATTTCTATGTACTGTATGTGCTCACATGCTTAGGTATGGGTGTGAGATGCATAGCGTATTTGCCATGTTTACTGCTTACTCGTGGATTAGATTAGTCAGAGAAGTGCTAATATTTCCAACAACCATTGATATTCGTAATTTGACTCCACACCTTCATGGCAGTCATAGCTGAATAAGTGGAAATTTTACAACAGTGCATATACTTCCGTTTAGTATCGTATCATATTATACACCTCCTACGCAATTGTAAATTTCTGGCAACACCCATATCTCATTGCCGAAATAGTGTGAAAGAACTGGGGAGGGGGGAGGGGTCCTCTCTATAACGAGTTGCATTGAGAAAGGGTTATAGCCCATTGGGACAAGTGTAAGGGCATCTCCAACAGGTTGTATGTTTGTCTTGTTGGTAAAATGTCCATGTCATCAACCAACAAGCTATCATACAACTACTCCAATGGGTTGTATGTAAACTATCCAATAGATGGTGGAACAATAAATGTGGTTGCTTTCTATTTCACCTTGGAGCTTGTGCAAAGGTTATTGATTAATCTACATACAACTTTGCTCTCTCTCCATATTTAATACATGCCACATCATCACTATGTCCTAGGTGGCAAATTTACCAACACCTATCTTACAACTGTTGGAGATGCCCTAAAGTTCTTCCACATAAAAATATAAACAAGGGACACTACCAGAAGGCCTATACCGAGGCAAGAAGAGGAACCTTTGCAGAATTGATAATTTTGATGAAAATAAGAGCGACTTGAATGGCAAGGGTAGTTCAGTTGTTGAACACAAAAACGTGCAGTATATGCTCTGAATTCATGAAATGCAAGGAGACAAGGGAAACAAGCTCGGTTGAGCAAGGGCATGACAAGGGTACCAAAACATCCGCGCTTGTTTCTTGTTTGGAGTAAAGGGAACTTTCATCCCACCCCATGAGTTTTGTGTCAAAGAAATTGAAGAGCACAATAACAAGAACGTGCAATTAATCAAAGTTCAATTGAGAGAAAACATCAAAGGCAAAACACTGCTCCCAAACGGGGGAGTCGAAGTCGTAGGCGGGGTTGCGGCGCTGCTCCGGCGTCAGCAACTGCAGCCGGTGCCGCACCTCCTCCACGTGCGCCCTCGCTGACCGCGGCGGCGCCGGCGGATCCAAGTGTCAGTCGTGTGGTAGCGCGACGTCGGGTAGGGGAGAGGGACGCGATGCTCCCAGTGCCACTTCGCCTGGTGCACCAGGACGACGATCCGCTCGCAAAGACGACGACGCCGGAGGGGAGGAGGGGGGGGGGAGCGCGCGGGGAGGGACGGCGGCGCCCTTGCCCTTTCCCTTGCCGGAGAAGAGGCCCATTGCGGTGGCTTGCAATGGCTAGGGTTTGCTAGGCTTTGTCGCCGGCGGGGGAGCACAGGGGTGGCAAGATGGGGACGGGGCGTTTGGAAGCGGATGAGGACGGCCCCCAACGCACGCTCGGATTAAAAAAGGCCGACCGCTGTAGCTGACACGTGGACCCGCGATGGGCAGTCGTCATTAATAAAGCTGACCGCGGTAGTTGGGCGGCCACTAGGCGGGGACGTGGTGGACACCAAGAAGGCGCGCGAGGAGTCCGCTTCGCGTCCACGCCGACGCATTTCTGCCGCAAATTTGGGCCGTAAATGGATCCGCACGGACGCGTTTTGTGGATGGGTCGCGCGTTGGACCTCCACTTTTGTCTGCACCGACCCAGACGGACGGCGGCGGACGAAATGAGTGCCTGCGTTGGAGTTGCTCTTATGTATAAAAAATTCCTATGAATGCAAATCCCACGAAATTCGTTTGATTGAAAGAACAACCGCAAAAAGAAAGAAAGAAAAGTTACAGTGATGTTTCATGGGACGGCCATCCTGCCACACCACAGTCCTAGCGTGATTGAGATGTGAAAGAGTTGCCAGATGGCAGCCTTCCATTCGTCACCATTCACGACCCACGGATCGCGATCCGCGTGACGCCTGGAAAAATCGATCGGCACCCTTCACTCATACGCCATCCGACGGCTCCCACCTCCCCTCCCCCCACCCGCGGCCGAATTCCGGATCCGCGCTCCGAGCACCAAATCCACCCGCCTCCTATTTATTCCCCCTGTCTCCCCTCCATTTCCACATCGCAAAGCAAATCTCCCCCGCTCCACTTCAAAACACCCGAGCAAACCTCTCCGATCTCCCATCCCAGCGCCCCCGCTCCTCCCCCGATGGCCCGTACGAAGCAGACGGCGCGCAAGTCCACCGGCGGCAAGGCCCCGTGGAAGCAGCTGGCGACCAAGGCGGCGCGCAAGTCGGCCCCCGCCACCGGCGGCGTGAAGAAGCCGCACCGCTTCCGCCCGGGCACCGTCGCGCTGCGCGAGATCCGCAAGTACCAGAAGAGCACGGAGCTGCTCATCCGCAAGCTCCCCTTCCAGCGCCTGGTCCGTGAGATCGCGCAGGACTTCAAGACCGACCTCCGCTTCCAGAGCTCCGCCGTCTCTGCCCTGCAGGAGGCCGCCGAGGCCTACCTCATCGGCCTCTTCGAGGACACCAACCTCTGCGCCATCCATGCCAAGCGCGTCACCATCATGCCCAAGGACATCCAGCTCGCCCGCCGCATCCGCGGGGAGCGCGCCTAGGCGCCTCGCTTGTCGTTGCTAGGTGTTTTAGATTCTCTGTTCCCGTCGTGTTCTATGTGTGCGTCGTTCCTATGTAACTGGCTTGTAGCTGTGCTTCGATGTACTGCTTATATCAATGAAATATGGCTACCAGGATGAGATAAATCCCTCTGAATTGTTACCCTCCTTTTTCTGTGCTTGTCTCCACCTTCTGAATTACTCTCTCCGTCCGGATTTATTAGGCCCGCCAACCGAATCGGCAAGACCAAGGCAGTCTTCTATTGGTGCACGTTAGTTTAGGTATTAATCCTTTGAGTAATTAGCTGATGCTTAGTATGGCACGTCATTTATTGTGAATAATTATGCAACCACAATCCCGCATGCTTTGCACCAATCGCTACCTCTAGAGCCCATGCATGCAACGTCTACAAATTAATTTTCCGCGGAACTAGCGGATGGAGCTGCAACCCAAGCGCCAAATCTCCACGCATGCGGCGTCTATGCATTAATTATTTCCTCGAAAATGCTGCCGAACGACGCTAATCTCGCATGCATGCATCGTTTTCAATTAACTTTCCTTGGTAATTGGACGGGAGGGCCTAATAAGAAGGGACGCCGCATTCTTGCTCACAGGCCCAATAAACCCGAACGGAGGGAGTACTGACTATAGTTGGTCTGTCAGTCGTTCTGAAATCTGAATGCATCTTTCGAATGGACCTAGTTAAAATTAAAATTGCGGCTGGTGTGTGGTTGGTACCAAATTAAAATATTGAACCACAGAGCCTGTGAACGAGGAGTTGGGATTTATTTGCAGTTTGGCGTTGATGTTGTGATTAAATCAGTCTGACAACAGCTGTGACAAAAATATTGTTAGCTTCAAACCTCTAGATAAATGTACAAATGTAGAAAACTAGTCCACATCAAGTCATAACCGAGGCCAAGTTTAGGAAAGATCCGAGTAGAACCAGGCATGTAAAATGATTGCCTTAAGGGAACCATGATAACATGCATAAGAAAATGTTTCACATCACATGGAATATCAAAAGGACTGACCCAAGAGCCTAACAGAAGGCCAACATAACCCGTTCTAGACTGTTTGTGATACTACACAGTAGTACCGAAAAAGGCTTTCGTCCCACTTTATATATAAAGCAAAGATCCACAGTGTCCGGTACAACCGCACTCACCCATCACAAACACACACACGCACCCAAGGCAGGATACATAGGCGCTGAGCGCAGCAACACACACCCTAGCACTACAAGAGCCACCGGAGGCTTCATCCGAAGAAGTGAAGCCGCATATGACGAACCGTGGGCTTCAAGGCGGTGCCTTCAGGAAGGATACGGCACCGGAGCGTCGCCACCGTCCGATCCGAGGATCAGAGTTTCCCCTGGAGCACCACGACATGCAGTGATAGCCGCGACGACGCCTTCAAGAAGGGAGCGATATTCGCCATCGCCAGTCCGTCCAAAGATAGAGTAGGTTTTCACCCCGGCCAACATTCACCGCCAACGAACGCCATACCCCGGCTACCACACCGCCCACACGGCCGTGATAGCCGGGCAGCACCGAGGCACGAGCTTTGCCCATGAGCACCGCGCCACCACTACCGGGGCCGCCGCCCCGGAATCCAAGACCTTGACACCAAGTCCCCCGAGCCCCACCGCTACCTCCACCGCAGACACGGGCGGAAAGGATCCGCCTTTCACACCCCTGGCCAGTCCCAACGCCGAGACCCAATAGGCCGGCCACAACAAGCCTCCATCGAGCCATCCTGCTACACCGGGCGCGAGACGAGCGCAGTCCTGCCACCGGGCACGAGACGAGCCGGTCCTGCTGCCGGGCGCGAGACGAGCGCAGTCCTACTGTCGGGCGCGAGATGAGCCGGTCCTGCTGCCGCGCGCGAGACCAGCTCGGTCCTACGTCATCGGGCGCGAGACGCATGATGGACCGCAGCCGGGAGAAGGCCAACCCTCCGCTGAGAGAAGCGAACGGACGTCGAGGAGAGGGGTCGAAGGCCGATACAGGCAGCCTACAGACGGGCCGACGCCAGAAAAATCTGGCCGCCGCCGCAATCAACCTGCCACCACCACCGTCGCCAGCAGCAGCTAGCGCGCTGCCGTGGGCCACGGTCATGACCACGACCACACCAGGTCGCAGCCCGCCCCCGCGCCGCCCGACGCCCACACGCCCGCCAGACCAAAATGGTGCTGAACGGGGTCGCCGCCGCCAAGCACGCACCACCGCCCCGGACACCAGCCGAGGCCACACCACTGCCATGGACAGCCACCGCCGCACCCCACGGCGCCGTCCGCAGTCCTCGCTGCCCGCAGCCCGCGTCGTGACGCGGCTAGATTTGGCGGAGCTGCGTTGACCCGCACCATCCGCCGCCACCGGCCGCCCAGCACGCTCCGCCACCACGACGCCCGTCGCGCAGCCGGCAAGAAGCCGTCGCCGCACAGCTCCAGCTCCCTGCCGTCGCCATGCCGCCAGCGCCGCACCCCAGCCCGGCCGCCCCGTCCCGCATCAGGGCCCCACACGAGAGGACGAAATCTCCCCGCCGCCGCCGCCGCCAGCCGCGCTTCGCCCGGCTGCGCCCCCTGGCGGCGGCGAGGGAGGGAGGAGAGGAGGAGGGGACGCCCCGACGGGCGGCGGCTAGGGTTCCCTCCTGGCCGCCCGCGAGGGGGGGGGGCAGGAGGGTCACGCTCCCGTGTGTGTATACTACACAGTAGTAGTGCAGCCATAAGTTAAATATTAATAAAACAGTGGCCTTGCTGCAGATCATTCTTCATCGATTTTTTTGGACCGATTCTTCATCGATTTAGCCATTCATTTGAAGAGTTCCGGCCTTCTTTACATACGTCACACAAACAGATCAGCATGTGTGCCATCTGGAGCCCATCCTCTCAAGGCGGTACATCATCCTGGAAGGAATGCAGTTTTGTGAAAAAACCTGTGCCAAAGAAAATTGCAGTATTGTGAAGTAAGAACATAATAGTGCGGACCTGTGATAGTTCGCACAAAAGAAATGCAGATTTGCGACGTCTACTCAAAACCATGATGCTAGGTTGAGAACTTATCGTCTCAGGTTTATCACTGAATTTGGCAGACAATGTAACTTCTCTTTTCAGACCACTACTGAGGTCACAAACTATAAACCGATACAAAAGAACACGCGTTAATGGATAGGACGCAGCTGTTCTGCACCCGAGCTCACATGAGCTCGGGTGAACAGTAAAATCCAAAAAAATGTTTAAAAATGTTTTTTTCCAAGAAATATTGATTTTTTTCAGCACGTGTGCAAAAATTCGCTATGGAGTCACAAGACTGGAGCATCGATTTTTTTACGCACACCTACATGAATGTGGTTTCGTTGTGAAATTTTGCATGCAAAATATTGAAAAAACATCACTGTTTTGTGGCAAAAAAATTCAGCTTTTTTGATTTTTTAACCAATGCTACTGTCATATCCCAAAATGACTAAAAAGAGTTATAATATTTAGGATCGGAGAGAGTAGAACTGAAAATAAGCATCGTAGGCCTTATAGCATCTCCAACCGCGCCCCAACAGCCCCCTCCCCTCTAGGCGAATTTTTAGCGCGGGCGACCAAAAATCGGCCTAGTCGCGCCCCCACGATCTCATTTAGCGCCGGTTTGGCCCGAATTAACATCCGGCGACCCCGAGCCGAACCCAAGCGCCTGGGGGCGCCGGCAGAAGCGAAAAGGGGCGTGGGGCCGCTTTGTCGGCGAGAGGAGGCCCTTTCCCCCCCGTTTCCTCGCGCTTTCCCCCTCGGCTTCCCTCTCATTCTTCATTCCTCCCGCCAATCTTCTCCTCCTCCCTTCCAAGCCGACCGTCATGCCGTCGAAGAAGTATGTGGTCCCCCGCGCTGCGACGGATACAACCGCCACCGTCACCCAGCCGAAGTAGAGAAAGCAGACGGCGCCGCTGTCCAAGCCCCCGGGCATGTCTAACACCGACTGGAAGGCGGAAGTTCAGCGCCGGGAGGCTGCCACCACCGGCAGGCGGAACAGGGCCAAGAAGGCCCGGGACAGGGCCGAGCAGGCGAAGCGCTCGGCCAAACAAACCGAGGCGGCTCGCACGGGGATGATGAATCCACCCAGCAGCCACGGCCCGTACGCGTCCTGGAGCCAGCAAAGCATCGGATCTCAGGCGGCTTCTCGTCGTCGCCACAACCCTGGAGCTGCACACCGTCGCTGGGCTACGCCGACGGTGACACACACGGCGGGTTCAACCCCAACATCACCTTCCCCCATGGTCACCCGGCCCAGCGCACGCCCTCACCCGCCTTCGCCGGCGTGCAGTACCCTCCGTACACCTACTCGCCGTCGGCGTACGCAGCCTCCCCGACGCCACCTCTCCGTCGTTGCGTGCTGCTCTTCTCACAAGCCTCCTCGCCGCATCTCGGTGGCACCGACGCGACGGAGGCTGACATGGAAGACATCATCACGATCGGCTCGGCCGCTGCCGCCGCCTCCCCTGGGTTCACTGCCCAAGACGACACAATGGACCTCAACGGCGACATGGACGACGAGCTCGACTACGGCGAGGAAGAGCCAGAGGAGGAGGAGGATCCGACGCTTGCTCCGGCGAGGAAAGGGAAGAAGAAGAAGAAGCGGGCGGCTAGGACCGGCAAGCCGCGCATCAAGTGGGCATCCAAGGAGGACGAGTGCCTCGCCGAAGCATGGAAAGTCCTCTGCCTCGACCCGATCACCGGCACGAACCAGAGCATCGACACGTATTGGGACCACATCAAGGCCGAGTTCGACGAGCGCAAGCTCGTCGACCCCTACTTCAAAGACGTCTACATGCAACGCGGGTCGAAGGCAACGACGAACCATTGGGGGCTCATCCAAACGGCGTGCAACAAATAACATGGGATCGTCGAGGAGAACGCGGCTCGCCCGGAGAGCAGCGCCAGCGTTGAGGATCAGGTATAGCACACCGGCCTCACCCTTTTCTTTTTGCCGTGTGCGCGCCCGCCGATTGATGTTCCTCAGCGCAGCTTCTGCGGATGTTCGCCATGTTTCGTCAGGACAACAGCGACCAAGAGTTCAAGTACCTCCACGTCTTCAAGCGGATCGACAAGTGCAAGAAGTGGGCGGATGTCCTGTGCACCCTCTCCAAGGCCAAGGAGACGTACAAGCCGAACGCGTCGACGCCGGGCGCGGCCGACGGGCGCCCGGACGACAACAAAGGGGCCAAGAAGGCGAAACACACCGAGCCGACTACCACACGTGTGCAAGAGTCCATCGAGCATTGTCTCGCCGACGTCAAGACCAGGGCCGCCCTGCGGAAGAGAAAACCGAGGCCGTGGTCGGCGTTGATGACAAACATCGCCGTCAAACTCGACTTGCTCCGGACCAACATCGCCGCGAAGAAGAGACACACTGACCTGCCTTTCCTAATGGGCGGCACAGATGTGCTCCAGAGCGGCGACGAGAAGCTCAAGGCATGGTACCTGGCGGAGCGCGGCCTCATCCTGAACCAGATACCGGCGACGCCGACGCCAACTCACACGCCGACGCCAACGCCGCTGCCAAGCCCGAGTGATGATGCCTCCGCGACTCCCAGCAGCACAAACGCCGCGCCGACGCCGCCCGGTCCGCGCACGCCGACTCCTCAAACGCTGGAGGCCGACACCGCCGTTTGATACATTACCTGCGTGTCCTTTCTTTTTGTACGCCGAACTTTTTATTTGATCGCCGAACTGTGGCAAGGTGATGATCGCCGAACTATGGCGCCGATCGCCGGGCTTGTGCCGTTTTTTGGGAACGGGAATGGACCAAGTTTGAATTTGCGGCGCGTTGGGGGCGGCACCTGGTGGCGTGGCTCGGGCCTTGATCGCCCCAGGGCCTAAAAATCGCCGGGTAAGCGCCCGAAAGAGCGCCGGCCTATGCGCTGGGACCGAACGAGTGGAGATGCTCTTATCAAAACAAGAAATGCTCTAAATTAAGCCTAAAAAAAGAAATGCTCTAAATTACACGAAGGCCCAACTAGGCAGTGGCAGTTGATTTGTTGAGTAGCAGCGATTCGAGTCGAACGGGAGCGTTCCACTCTTCAGTGGCCTGGCCTGGCCTCGATGAAGGCCCCACGTCGCAGTGACACAGATGCGCAACTTGAACAGGAAATACCAATCCACAAGTCTCGGTTACCTTTTGTGGCGAACGTCGGCAGCTATAGGCAGCGCCAACACGAGCTAAGCGATGCTCCGCGCCTGCGGCGCCGCGGCTCCGGCGTCTGTGCCCGCCCTCGTCAGGGCGCGCCTCGCGAGGCCCGCCTCCGCCTCCGCCGTCGCCTCCTCCTCCGCCCTGGAAGAGCTCGCCGCCGACCGCAAAGGTCCACGCTCTTTACTCATCTCGCGCCCGCCCTCGCCTAGTCTCTGCCGGCATTCTGTCGAACGGCTTTACTATCGTCCTCTCCCCCGCCGCGGGGCTCGTTTCTGCTCGTCCTCCCGTGCGGCGAGGTTTGTGCTCGTCCCTTCTATCCTCCGTGTGGCGGCGAATGGGAGCGCCATGGCGACGAGCTGTTTGTTGAAACGACCAAGTGAACCGCGCCATTTGTTTCCCGTGCTGCGTTTCGATCTGGTTAGGGGCCGGCCGTTTGCCAATGCGTACATTTCCTGAGCTTGGACGCTCATTGATTGGTACAGTTGTAGCGAGTGGTAAATAACTGTAAATGTTTGGTCATTGTTTCATCTTTCATGGCCTGGTATGAGGACCTATATTGCCAATTTTACTTGCTCATAATCCTCCAAGTCGGAGATTGTCAATTGTTAAAAGTTCTACTCCTCCCGAAGGGCATTTATGGTAACAACAGCTAGAAACGATGGTAATTACAGTCTCCTAAAAATGGTTCATCACTCGTTTAAATTAGTTTCACGAAAGAGTGGTATGCATCACCACAAAGTGGAATGATGGGCCTTGTCCAAATAGTTGGCTAGATTTCATCCACAACGCTGAAATCAATTAATCAAGCATCTCCCATTCCGCTTGTTTGGGTTAAGCATAGGTTATGGCCAGTAGGCACTTCTTTCTTTCCTTCGCTCGACCAGAAGTACTCCCTCTGTCCCAAGATAAGTGTCTTTGATTTAGTACACTTATCTTGGGACAGAGGGAGTATATACTAACATCCAAGCACCTTTTTTAGGTTTGGCGAGGGTGGTACTAAAGAAGGGCAAGACTCAGATATTCCGAGATGGGAGTCCAATGGTCTACAGTGGTGCGGTTGATAGAATAATTGGCCGACCTCCCCCAAAAACTGGTGATGTTGTTTTGGTAGCTGATGGGTCAGAGAAACCTATCGGGTGGGGTGTCTATAACTCCGTGTCTATGTTTTGTGTTCGGCTAATGCAACTAGAAGAAGAGGCAAAAAGGTGACACAATTGTTGAGGTTCTATGGTTACTGAAAGTTTGAGAGCTTGTGCTGAATATCCCCTATTTTTGCTTTGCTCAGAGATCCAGCCTCTGCACTAAATATGGAAAGACTGCTCGAAGAAAGACTTTGTTCTGCGGTGGATTTACGGCGTAGTTTGGGTTTCCCCTCAACTAATACAAATGCTTACCGTCTCATCAATAGTGAAGGCGACAGGTATAAACTGTTCTCCATTGCTATACTTTAGTTAGCAAAGAAACCACCTTGATATCCATCATTGAAAGGAGCATAGTTAGTTCACCATTCAGCACCACTTTTTAGTTCCAGTATATATGGGTCTCCAAATAGTTCAACTTTGTATCTCAATATCTTTGTATAAACAATGGATAGTTATATTGCCCTGTGTATTTTTGATATGTGCAGCAGAGAATACTGATCTTGAGCATTGAATGACTTGTATTTTTCTCTCTCTCCGGAACCTTGCCTGTTGTCTCATTCTTGTATTCATGCATAGTATTGCAACTATCAATATTCAATGTTTTGAAATGCAGATTATCTGGTCTGATAGTGGATATATTTGCTGATGTTGCTGTGATTGCTTCATCTGCTGCTTGGGTTGAGAAATATAGGCAACAAATCCAGTCCCTTGTTAGCAAAGTTAGTGATGTTAAACATATAAAGTGGAGGTCATCAACTGATATTCTAAAAGAGGAAGGATTAGATATGTCAGAACAAAAAGAACCTGCACCCTCTTCATACTCTGGAACTGTGAAGGTGAGCCTGCTGGCTTAAATGTTTTTAAAGGAAATTAGGAAATTTGATTTTAAAACTTTACAAATTATGGTTCAATGTACCTATTTTTAGCAAGTCATGGTACATGCGGTTCAGCTTAAAAAAAATGCGAGGAGGTTAGCTCCAATTCGAGTATATTTTTTGCCTTTGCCATATTTGTTTTTGAACCGGGTTTGTCATACTCAATTAATATAGCAAGTTAGCAACTACAGCTAGTGTAAAGAGACTGACGGTGTGTGCGGTTGTGCGGGACTAAACGCAGCATTGCAGTAGCTTCACTCATAGTATTTGTCAATCTTCTCTACCTGCTATGTTGCATACTTGTGTTGCTCTTAGTTCCAACACTTGTGTGCTTTTCTTACGTCCAGGTTATGGAAAATGGCATCGTCTATCTAGTCTCTATGGAGGGGCAGAAGACAGGTTTTTATGCAGATCAACGGGAAAGTCGCCACTTCATATCCACACTCTCGAAGGACCAGAGGGTTCTTGACCTTTGCTGTTACAGTGGTGGTTTTGCGCTTAGTGCAGCCAAGGGCGGTGCAACTAATGTTACTGGTATAGTGCTGCAAGCTAGTGGACCTTTTAGTCCTCCGTTCAGATGCTCTGAAGTTCATCACAGTTGAATTATAGTTTAGTTGTATCATTAATTTGGAAAACCCACAACAGTGTGTCCTTTTTAGTATCACTTTATAACACTCTACAGGTTTGGGCTGTAAAAACGACAATCTGACTAGTACCATTTTCAGGCATTGATTCATCAGGATCTGCACTAGATCTTGCCAACGAGAATATTCTTCTGAATAAGCTTGATGCTGAGAGAATTTCGTTCTTAAAAGAAGATGCAACTGCATTCATGAAAGGTGCTATCTCAAGAAATGAGCTGTGGGACTTGGTAATCCTGGATCCTCCAAAGTTGGCACCTCGGAAGAAGGTATACATCCCATGAAGCATCTGCCTGTAGTTGCTAATTTGGCTTGATTATCATTTCATCTTTGATGTGATCATGTGAAGTTCTGAAGCATGTTATACATCAAGAAGTTCATGGATCATTTGTACAGGCCTCAGTAGGCATCTAACTAAACTTGCTCTTTAGTACTTACCCTGAACATCAGCAAAACCCTTTATCCCACTCACAGACTGTCTGTACACTTGAAGTCTTGAACCAACAATTGTTCTATGTAAGTGAAGGAGGATTCTCTGTTGTATTTGTAGGTGCTACAAAGTGCATCCGGTATGTACAGAAGCCTGAATGCTCTTGCAATGCAAGTGGTAAAGCCAGGGGGGTTACTCATGACATGCTCTTGTTCTGGAGCTATGACCCAAAGTGGTCTCTTCCTTAAAACCATTCAGGTATTTTGTGTTGCCCGTCTTGCAGAACTGCTCAGCGTACACCTTGTCACATGGACTCTTGGGTCCTATTTACTCAAATCTAGAATTTTATTACAGTGCCAATTGGAGTTTGTATTATTGATCCAATTTAATGTCTTCCAGCATGTCAAACTGAAATTTCATAGAAGGTTTGCGATGAATAGTCATGGCCCTTTTAGCTTCTTTTCATATTGGCATGCGTACTAGGTGGTAAAAAACGAAAGTTTATTCAAACAGCTTGTCTATATTCCATTGCAAATTCCTTTTTGCTTATCCACGTTGATGATAATTCATCTTGCTTCCAACTTAAAGGGTGCTGCATCAATGGCCGGTCGAAAGGTTACGGTTTTACGTCAAGCAGGAGCAGCTTGCGATCATCCCATTGACCCTTCATATCCTGAAGGCCGGTATCTCAGCAATTACTTACTCCGAGTAATGTGAAGAAGGAAGAGTCAAAACATTCTACTGACCAGTAACCATTTCTGAAGAGCTGATTTCTGAAGTTGTGCCTCTAGTTTGATGTCCTATTTTAGTCATAAAGGTTAGGTGTAGAAAATTTCCGAACAAGAACAACATATGTATCTTGTAACCCTTCAAAGATTATCTTATCAGCGTATATTGCAGATCATTATTCTTTATGGAGTTTCAAAAAAACCATGCAAGAATGCTCTAAGAAAACTTACTTTGCAAAAATATGTCAAGTGGAATAACAGAATACACCTGTTTAAAACTGACAGCACTGAACAGGGATGAAGATCAGTCCACAGATTCATTTTCACTCTCGAGAATGCAATTTTCAACAAAAGAACCGTGTATGTATATTTCAGTATAATAATGTACACCCTTTCGTGTTGCTCATACACACAAGTCCACTTGATACACGTACTTTGAGAACAGCTTGTACACAAAAATTGCTATTTTCGTACAAAGATACAAGTTAACCACAAGACCAATTGTTCGATGTTGAATGCGGAAATCAACTTTCAGAGTGCATCAGTGGCCTGCAGAGTTTCTGTTCCATGACAAGTAGTTGTTATCTCCCAATTTTCTGCATGGAGACCAGAAAAAAAGATCAGCGATGTAACTTAATATGATCGGTATACGAGAGCTTATAAGCCACTAACCTTGGTTTTATCAAGTAGAGTAAGGTGAATGCAAATGCCAGGAAGAAGCAGAGTCCACCAACAGTGAGATATGCAAGACCAAGAAAATCATTCTTTCCACCAAGCCAAGTTGAAGTAGAAAGCACCAAACTCTTTTTGCCATCAAAGCTATATGTGTTGTAATTGTTGTCCAGTGTAACAGTAATGGTGTCATTTTCTTTGAGGTCCACATATATCCTACCATACAGTTTTCTGAATGTAGGAAGCGCGGCAGTTCGCATCCAAACAATAAGGTCCTCTTGCTCACTCAGCTGCACAGCAGACAGGTAGAATAAGTAACTTTCAGGGGCACAAAATGTTATCTTTTTGGCTGCTCAAAGAACTTGTCTTGGTCTATCTAATGGAAAATGATCGTGCTGAGGTCAGTTTATCTTTAAATTGGACAACCATAATATACCTGAGTAATTATTGCTTGTCAACCACATATGTAATAATAATCTTATGACACAGAGTGGAATTGAAACCCAAAAGCATACCGGTATAGATTCGTTGAGTGTTTTTCCACCTATAAGAGGACCTTTCTGAAAGTTTTTTGGGAAGACATCACTTCCAAATTTGTGGTCCCTATCACTCTTCCAAGAGATGTCTGTCTTGTCGATAGTTAAGTTGTTAGTGTTGTGTTGGAAGGTATATGTATCATTGAATGTGCTCCATGCTATCAGACCACATGGAACAATAGCCATTCCATCTCTGGTCTTCTCAGGGTCACAAAGCGTGGTCTCGTTTGCCTTACTAGCATCTCTTAGCTGTTGGTCATTCCGGCTCTTAACATATCTGAATGTGAAAAATGTGATATGTAAGCAGGGAAAGTATAAGGCTCCTAGGAAAACAAAGTACAAAAAAACTGTTTGAGCAAATAAAGAAAGAGCTTTAACTGCTAAAATTGCATGTCGACGTGTCAATATCCAACATTTTAGCGATCCGGACAACAATCAGTAGGTGTCATTAGTAGTGGCTATAGGCACTTCTTCATGCAATTATGTGGGATGCCTACGCAACATTAGTTGGAAAGTGGACATAAGATTAAATAATTTCCTTGATAGTTGGGTTTATTTTAGTGTACATATATTCCATGTAGTAGTTTAGACAAGTTTCTTAGGGTCAAGTCAGAGAAGCAATTTCCAGCAAAACAAAGGTCTGATAAACAAGAACAATGAATTACTCTCTCATCTATACTCCCCCTTTCCAGATTTTAGTCCACTCTTCTTCCTTCTAAAATCCTACCCCCACTTCAAGCTTATGCTGTTCAAGCCTTCCTTTGCATAATCACTATCCATTCGTGAGTTAACATTATCGACAATGCTTTCTTCTTTTATTCATTTTCAATGCTATTGGAGCAAAAACTGGACACATATTTGAGCCAAAGATCCGTTGTATTTACTTCAACGTCTTTGACATATTGGTAACCTCGTGAAGCACAGTGCATACCTCCTATGATTCTGGTAGAAGTTATTCAACTGGTAATACACAAAAATTGGCTGCTTCATATCCTTCGGGACCTGGAGACCAACATACAACGAAGAAATGTTTCAGACAAGGGTTACTTTGATTCTTAAACCAAGATACATATTTGTGAATTAACCGACACATCACACACTCTGCTACAAGATAATGCCTGGTGGTTTTTACTGTGCCATTCCAGCGATTAGACCTATAAAAGCATGCAGTTAAGCTCATTACCTTTAGTGTCCTTCGGCAGGTTTTAGATATTGTTGAGTTCTGGATGTAGGCAAGCTTGTCAGTAACATTAGACGGGACGCACGCATCATCGTATCGATCAACAATCTCAACGACCTACGGCAAAGAAACCAACAAACGTTAGCTAAAAAAAGATGGTGAAGATATATATGGTTGAATCAGCATAGGTCATATTCAGCATACCTTATTTGAAGCTAGCAACGAAGCAACACCTATCGGGACAAAAATGACACCAACAAGAACAAACACCGAAATAACCTGCATGAACATAAGCGCAACCATTTGTGAGGCGGTCCTACATATGATCTCTCTAAAGCTAAAGCTAACTCACGCCAGAAAAGATGTAATACTTGTCAACCTACCCATTTTGGAGTAAGAATTGGCTTGCAAGCTGGGAGCTCCTGCTGCGTGAACTTGGAGTCTGCTTACACGAAAGAGAAGATATGAATAAATTTGGCAGCAAGTTTGGCAGTTGGACCTAAACTTCATTTGACCGAGCATGTGATTTTGGATTGCACGACTTGGTTGATGAGTCGAAGCTCAAGCTCCGGCTCTAAAGGAAGTCAACTCTCCTATCCTTAACACATGGGGCAAGAATGATGAGCAAGCTTTTCCAGGCCCAGGCTGCGTAGCCAAGTGACTAACCATATTGAACTTGACAGGATTGCATCTTATTAAACTTGCAGAGAGAAAAAAGCAATTGTACCACCAGACCCCAGCCAAAAGGAGAGGAAAGAGAGGCGCGAGATCTCACACTTGGGCTTCCTGGAGGCCCTCCTGGGCGCGCCCGCGTCCCCGGATCCGCCGGAGCTGGACCCGGCGGCGTCACCGCTGTTCATCACGCCGAACGACCAGCCCGGCCGCCAAGAAACGCCGCCGCCGGCAAACAAGCCTCCCCGCCGACAGCCGAAATGCAAGCGCCTTTTCTTGTGCGTACGTGTCCCGCGCTCGAGGTTTCGCGGGCGGGGAGAGGGGGAGGAAGGCGGCAATGGAGGGAGGGAGGGGAGGGAGGGTGCTCTCTGCTGGCCTGGCCTGGCGCTCTTGTTGCTGCCGCTGCTCCTCTTGCGAAGGTTACAAGGAAAGGGAGGGAGAGGGAGAGGGGGAGGGGGAGACGGGGCGGTTTGACTCGTGGGGGGAGAAGAGTTGGCGGTCGTGGCGTCCGCGTTGAGCCCAGCCGGCGGGCGCGACCAATGGGGAGGCCGAACTGGTCAAGAAGATGGTTCTAATTTTTGCTCCTCCGTGCCTCTTTTTCTAAGCTTGATTGATGGTTATTAGTGTAAAAAAAAAGAGCTTGATTGATGGTCTCTGGTTTTCGGCTCGGGGTGGATGCGTAGTGTAACGGGTGGGTTGGATGGATGGAGTGGTTGGAGGGGTTTGGCTGTGTGCTTCGTGGATCTTTCGCTGGGCCATGGTGACGCGTACACAGGAGGACTAGAACAACACGGGGAGCATAACACGCGTGATAAAAAGTGTTTACTAGATGTGCTACACGTAGAATACAAAGTGCTAGTAGACATTTCTTGGTGATACCCCTAAAAAAAAGACATTTCTTGGTGATTGCACGTACGGTATTATTCTTAAAAGTTAGGGCCGTAGAAAAGCAATCCATGGGAACATTTTTGGTTTTCGGCATAATCAAGCTAAACATGGTAATCACATGTGAATAATAATAATGTCATTCATGTTTTTTAGCAAAAAAGCTCATTCATGTGAAACAAAAAGTCAAAAAGGCATGGAAACAAAAAATAAATCCGGATGGGCCGAGGCCCAATAGTGCGACTGCCCAGCCAACCGAAGCGAGCGTCCAGGGGTGTCGCGTTTGGTCGTCCTTCGTCAACCTGCATTCGGGTCGGGTTTGGTCGGGCCAACCTCTACCAGACCCATGCTCGAATAAGTTATCGGCCCACGACCCTATTGATTGGCCTGGGATCAAACCCATGCCCGAACCCATCGGGTAACCTGACCCAATCGGGCACCCATCAGGTTGGACATTTCTTTTAAATTTTTATATCCTAAATTCTAAAGAGTGGAGCTGCACTTTTTGGCACTCCCGAGCACACACCTTGCGCGCCGTTGGATCCAAATCATGTCCGCCATGTGCCGAGCATGTTCTTTGATTCCAAAAAAACTTAAAAGTAGCAGTAGTCAGGGGCGACATTGTCTCTTATGTTCATTACTTTTACATATTTTGTACTTACAGCAATAGAACTATCTTTCAGTGGGGGCTGGTCTATTCGTCGAGTTTCTGACGATGCAATCCATGTTTTTCAGTCTACAACCATGGAGACTTTTTCCTTTATTTCAAATTACCATTTTTCCCGTGACCAATTGCTTCGTCGAGGGAAGCATGGAACACCTGCGTTTTTCTGACCCCTTACCAAATTGCCAGATGCCTATGATGTTTCTTTTTGCAGGATCCACCTACAAAATTCCAAAGTACATATTGGAGCACTTTTTCCCTTAGCAGGAAACCATTTTTGCCTAAACAGGACATGCAAGTTGCTTACTTCCAGATGTATCTTTTTTTTTTGCTCAGAAGTGTATTCATCATTTCTGCTTAAATTCGTAAGTATTGCAGGTTTTTTAAAATCAGTTTAGCAAGTTCTTTTTTTGCCACCAGGTAGCTTATACTATCTCATATGAGTTGCTTCATAGTAGCAATGAATTTGCTTAAACATAGCATATAAGTTGCCACCTCCCTTGATTGTAGTACAGTTCATAGTAGCAAGCACCCTAAAAACCCAACATATACTAATTAGGTTTTTGTATGTTTGCCAACCTTTTCTATTTATTTATGCTTAACATAACCTCTGGTGCTCCCATTGCCACAGGCGAACCATAGTAATAAGCACTCCCTCTGTAAACCAATATAAGATCGTGTAGATAACTACTTTAGTGATCTAAACGGTCTTATATCAGTTTACAAAGGGAGTACAAGTTTTGTGTTTTGAATTTTTGCTGCAGTTTTTCTAAAATCAAAATGTGTGATGTCTCCAACATAAATCAAAACCCACGTGCAATTAAGTTTATACAATTTAAAATCAGGACAATTTATTTTGCCATCATGCAACATACTAGCTCATAGCTGTTGCTTTCCCGGAAGCACCATTTTTTTTTTGCCTAAAACAGAGCATTCAAGTTGTTCACTACAACCATAAGAGGACAACAATGGTTTTGCTCAAACAGAACTTGTAACTTGCCTACTTCCACTAGACTGTTTTGCTTAAAAATTTCATATGAGTTGCTTCATGATAGCATTGGTTTTTGCTCAAACGGAACTTGAAACTTGCCTATTTCCCCCCACCCATTTTCCCCTTATAAGTTCATGAGTGTTTGTGTTGCGATTTTCTGTTTTGTCATAAGTTAACAAGTTCTACAATTTTGAAATTAGCATCATTGTCCTTTTACTTAGGTAACATGTACTAGCTCAAATGATTTGCTTCGTGGTAGCACTATGTTTGCTTAAACAGAAAATGTAAGTTGGCACGATTTTGTAAGAAAGAAGTTCATCATACAAGCACCCCAAAATTAGGGTTTGCATTTTGTTGCCCATATTCATTTTTTGTGCTTTAAATGACCACAGTACATGAAAACATACGACCCAATTTGATTTTTAGGTCCACTGCACTAAAATGTTACTACCCTGGTTTTACTTACGCTGACAGCATGCACATCAATGGTGCCAGGGCACACAAGAATGGTGACTAGCCTCCGGCAGCGTTTCATGAAGCGCTGCAACAACAACAACAACAACAACAACAACATCAACAACAGTAGCAACATCAACAACAGCAACAGCAACAACAACAACAACAACAACAACAACAACAACAACAACAAAGATAAAAGTATTTTGAATGCAAGGATAAAGATTTCTAAAGCCAAAATTAGGCTAAGGACTTCAAGTGCTTACTTTCATCGTTTCCCTCAAGGTAGCATCAGACTCCGCAGTCCCGGGGTTATGTACGAGTGCGTCTGAGCCTTCAATGATACTTCTATTGAGTACAAAAGTCTGCAAATTCAACGAAAGCTCAAAAGTGTGCACAATCAACATAAGATCAAAACCATTCTCAAAATAAGTTCACAAGACTTACCACTTTGTCAGTCATGGGCGTCACTCTCTATGAGAACCTTGTGTACAGATAACCCACAAGTATAGGGGATCGTTTGTACCCTTCTTCAATAAATAAGAGTGTCAAACCCAACAAGGAGCTAAAGGCAGAAAAAAATATTCCCTCAAGTTCTATCGACCACCGATACAACTCTACGCACACTTGACGTTTGCTTTACCTAGAACAAGTATGAAACTATTTTGCAAGAATAAAACTACGAGTACTTTGCGAGAATAAAACTAAATTGTGAGGTAATAAAAGTGGATAGCTTTTGTCAACAAGAAAGTCATTTGTCTCTAGGCAGTCGCTAACAAGTACCGGTAATCATTCTTGTAATTTTATATGAGGGAGAGGCATGAGCTAACATACTTTCTCTACTTGGATCATATGCACTTATGATTGGAACTCTAGCAAGCATCCGCAACTACTAAAGATCATTAAGGTCGTAAAACCCAACCATAGCATTAAGTATCAAGTCCTCTTTACTCCCATACGCCATGACCCACTTATCCGCGTTTAGGCTGTTGTCACCCCCGCAACACTGACAATAAGCAAACCATGAACATATTGCAACACCCTACAACTGGGGCCCTTCACGTTTGCGCTAGAACGGAGGGCACCGTAGGACAACACCATAAATAAAATATACAATCATACCAACCAAGATCACGATTAACCCGTATGACAAAACAGATCTACTCAAACATCATAGGATAACCATAGTGAAAGTGCGTTATATCAACTATAGGGGGGGTGAATAGGCGATTTTTATAAATTCTTCACTGAGGAATTTGCTGGTGAGGAAATTCCTAAATGAAGAACTACTAGCAGCGGAATAAGTACTCAGAAGTAAACATAACAGAACACAAGCATAGTCATCATGGCGAGATGAAGACAAACACAGAGTACATAAAGCGTAAAGACAGGATAACACAAGAAAGAAGACGAACAGACTGAAGAAATTGATTTGAGGAAATTGAGAAAGTCTTCAGTCAAAGTCTTCAAATAGATATGAACAGGCACACAACAACAGACATGAGGAAATGAAAGAGTTGAGAAAATAGAACTAGTAGGCTTGGTGAAGACAATGATTTGGTAGACCAGTTCCAACTGCTGTCTCAATTGTACATCTGGTTGGAGCGGCTGAGTATTTAAACTCGAGGACACCCAGTCCCGGACACACAGTCCTCACCGTATTCTCCTTGAGCTAAGGTCACACAGACCTCGCCCAAACACTCGTGGTAAGTCTTCAGGTGACTTCCGAACCTTCACAAACTTGGTCACTCGGCGACCACAATTCCTCTTGGATGCTCTAGACCTTGACGCCTAACCGTCTGGAAGAAGCACAATCTTCAAAGGAAACAAGCGTCGGATCCATGCAGGATCAATCTCTTCAGTGATGCTCAATCACTTTGGGTTGTAGGTGTGTTGGGTTTGGGTTTTCCTCACTTGATGATTTTCGCTCAAAGTCCTCGGAGGATGGGATGCTCTCAAATGACAAGTGTCAGTTCCTCTCGGAGCAGCCAACCAGCTAGTGGTTGTAGGGGGCGGCTATTTATAGCCTAGGGAGCAGCCCGACATGATAAGACATAAATGCCCTTGTCTGATATGACCGTTAGGTGGGTAGATATTTTGGAACCGCTGGTGCATAGCACAGCAACGGTCGGAATTTTGACTATCAAAATCCTCAGGGCTATCATGTTCCTCACTGTGTAGGTAATTCACACTGGTGAATTCCTAACTCCTCAGTCAGAACAAATTCCTCAGAGACCAGAAGAACTTCGTCTCTGTCACTGAAGAATATGACTGAACTGTATGAGATTTCCAATGGCTTCACTCGAAGGGATTGGTAGGTGTAGGATTTTGAGTTGAGCATCACATGGAAATTTTTCCTTAGTATTTCCTCGACCCCCTTTAATAGTACGGTGTTTCCTATGACTCAAGAAAGATAAAAAGAAACTACGAAAACAAAAGTCTTCACGCTTCATGTTCCTCGAAGGAATACTAAGTCTTCAAGGTCACACCAATTTCTTCACTTTCAAAGTCTTCAGAAAGTCTTCAGATATCCAAAGTCTTCAGACGAAGAACTTCATTTTTAGGGGTCGACTTTCTCTGTAATTATCAAACTCCTCATAGACTTATAGACCTGTGTACACTCACAAACGCATCAGTCCCTTAACCTATAAGTCTTCAATGCACGAAAATCACTAAGGGGCACTAGATGCACTTACAATCTCCCCCTTTTTGGTGATTGATGACAATATAGGTTAAGTTTTCAACGGGGATAAACATGTGAAGTGTAAATACTGATATTGAGGAATTTGATTGCAAGATATAGAAGAACTCCCCCTGAAGGTGTGCATAGTGAGGAATTTGCTTTTGAAGCAATGCACACTTGAAGAGTATAATCATGGAGATCTCCCATATCTTGTAATTCATACACGCATTTGATATATAATATGAAGAATTTGAAATGCATGATGAAATATGGTGACTGATGTAATTCAACATGTGTGCATTAACATTAATGAGGAATAAGCATGCAGAAGAACACAACTAAAGTATCAGGTCACCATAGAGTTTAAGATTACAACTCGATCCAGCAAAGTCATCAGAAGAACGAGAGATGTAACTTAGCAAAAAAACGCCCATATAAGATAGACCCGCTTGGAGACTAACTCAAATTTCTCCCCCTTTGTCATCGAATGACCAAAAGGGTTGAAACTGAGGACTAATGCCCCTGAAGAATATCATGTTGATGGAGGAGCGCCAGTGTTGTCAGGGTCTTGAGTCGATGCAGGGCCTGCTGTAGTGTCGTCCAAGTCTTCATGCTCGTCTGTGGCGCGTGATGAAGAATATGAGCTAGCCACCAAGGGAGGAACCTTGACCTTCTTGAATCTCTTCGGTGGAGGAGCAGACCAGTCAAAGTCTTCCTTGAAGCCCATTTGCTTTAGATCTTCTTCACCATATAGATGTGACAGAATAGCCCAGGTGCGATCAAACACTTCATGGAGGTAGTAGTGATTTTTCTTCACTGCATTATGTGTGGAAGTCATGTTGTGAAGAATAGAACCAAACTGACGCTTAACCCACTTGTGGTTGCGATCCATCTTCTGGTGAAGACTAATCAGCAGTTCACGATCAGTCAGCACACGAGGAGCAGTAGCTTGAGGACTTGTCTTGGTAGCATTGGCAGTAGTATCATGAGTGGCAGAGTCATCATTGGTGGAGTAAGATGCAGCTTTGTGAAACTGACCATCCAATGGACGAATGCCTTCATCGATCACGGCTGGTGACTTGCCCTTCTCATCAGATGAGGAAATTGTCCGCTTGAGGACTTCGACAGGGGGCAAGTAGCTGAGGTGATTCTGAAAATCAGCCTTGTAGTTAAGTGAAGACCTTGTTCTGAGGAATCTCATGATCCACGGCGCGTAAGGCTTCAGATCAAATGGAGAAAGTGCAACATTCGCCAGAGTCCTCATGAAGAAATCATGATAATTGATGGGGATGCGATGCATGATGTTGAAAAGCATATTCTTCATCATTCCGATAATTTCTTCATCGGATGAGTCATGGCTTTTAATGGGACTCATGGTCTTCGTTAGAATGCGGTAGATTGTCCTTGGCACATAGAGCAATTCCTTCACGAGGAAATTGGTCCTTGGAGCTTGTCCTGACTTCAACGGCTTCATGACCACTTGCATATAGTGATCAGTGAGTTCAGGCTCATCATATAAACAACGAGCACCGTCAAGTGGAGGACTGATTGGGAGGGCACGAAGCAATTCTGTGGCTGGTGCCTTGTAATGAGTGTTTTCAGTCATCCAGTCCAACACCCATGAGTTGATGTCAGAAGCATCGCCTGTGATATGCAAAGTTGTGTAGAACTGAAGAATAAGCTCTTCATTCCAATCAACGATGTCAGAGTAGAAATTGAGCAAGCCAGCGTCATGAATCATGCTGAGGACTTGAGAGCAGCAAGGCATGGATTTCATGTCCACATGAGGAATATGCTCATGATCGAAGACTTTGTCTTTGTTGTAAAGCACTGAGGAATATAAGTTGGCCTGGGTGGCAGTCCAGAAACGCTTCCTTCTAAGACGAGCATTGTCATACGGGTTGAAGTTAGTGAAGAACATGTGCTCGCCGAAGAAATCATCAGCCTTGAATTTTTGCTTCTTCGAGAAAGGATCCTTGGGCTTGGGCTGAGGAGTGTCAGTCAATTACAGCACCACTTCAGGAATCGCAATCTCAGGTTCCTCAGGCTGAGGAATTTCTGGCTCTTCTTCAGCTTCAGCCTGGGTCGTCAATTCTTCATTGATAATTTCTTCAGCACTAGTGGCTGGAATTTCTTCATGAACACTTGGGGTTGCATGAGGTTCTTCAGATCCCATTTGCACTTCAGTGGCGGCAGGGGACTGAGGAATAGCTTGAAGGGGAGTGAACATTGGAGAGTTGGGATGTTGACTGTCCCAAAATTCATCATTGAGCACAGGAGTGGTACAGCTAATGTCCACATCCTCCTCTTCAATTTCTTCAACACCTGCCTCTTCAGCAGTAAACTGGGGCAAAGGTGAGGAAATGATTGGGATTGAAGGGATCTTATCCACTTCAATTTCTTTGTCCAACTGCTCTGAAGAAGCAGCAGAAGGAGTTTATTCATCAGATTCATCAGGAATCACATAATCTTCACCAAAAGGAACAAGGTCCTTTGATGGCATTGATGAAACTGGAATGGCATCAATTGGATTACAATCGAACTGATCAGAGTCTTCATCTTCTTCGGAGCTGGAGAATTTGAAGAAGTTGATGCCTTCCTTTTCTTCACAGCTGCACGTTCTGCAGCCTTGGTCTTCTTCGCATCTGATGCAGATGGAAGAATTGGAGTTGGTGTAGGCGCAGGCGGTGCAGAGGACTTTGGTTCACTTTCCTCAGGCGCAACTGATGCAGTTGCCCTGACTTGTTCACTTTCTTCAGGCGCACCACTAGTGGATGTCCTGGCAATTTCTTCAGCGGCTGGAATGGAGTCATCAACCCTGGCACTCTCATTTTCTTCAGCAGCCTGATTGTCATCAGCGGTGCTGGCATTTTCTTCAGTAGGCTGAGCAGATGCCTCAGCTTGAGTAACTTCAACGTGCACAGGTGGAGCAGCACTTGAAGTGAATTTCTTCGTCAGATTGATGAAACGCACCTTGGCGCCCTTCCAATCAGCATAGTAGCGATCAAATTCATCACTCAATTGCTTGATTTCAGCTTGTAGAGCAATGAGCTGATCAGGGGTGAGAGTGAGGACATTGTCCTTGAGGTAGCGCTGTTTCTTGTACTGCGTTTTCTTCAAACTTCTGCCTTGTTCAAATTTCCATTTCTCTTCTTCAATGAAGGCAGTGAGGACATGGCTTTGAACAGGAGTGAGGTTCATCTCCGGCAAAGGCGTGTTAGGGTCCTTGTGCCATAAGTGAATGTAATCAAGGATCAGCTTGGGATCCAACATCAGTGGCACATTGCTGCCTTTGGCTCTAGCGGCCCTGGCTTGCCTGTTTCTGATGATTTCGACAAGTTCTTCATCATCAGCCTCATCATCATCAAAAGGTACATGGAAGGTGACCTGCTTCTTGTGAGGACTTGGGCGAGTGCCTCGTCCAGCAGTGGCCTTTTTCTTCAGCAGAGAGGGACCAGCTGAGGAATTTCGAGCAGCTGAGGAGCTTGCAGATGCTCCTGAGGCAATAGATAAGCCTTGAGTCCTTTGGCACGTGGCGAGATGCACAGGTGCCGAGGATTTTGTCGAAGCAGCTGAAGACTTTGACGGAGGAGCTGAGGATTTTGACGGAGTAGACTGAGGAATTTGCCGTGAGGGCCTTGAGGAATCTGGCTTTGATGGCATATCAGAGGAGCTTGGCTGTGAGGGCATTGAAGGTGAAGCACTAGACTTGTGTGCAGGCTTCCTATGCATAGCCTTCTTGGGCTGACTGGCAGAGGCCTCAGCAGGGGCAGCAGTAGCAGCAGAGTCAGTGTTGAATTTCCTCACTGCTTCCTTTGCTTGCTTGGCCAGTTTGGCTTGGCGCTTTGCCCATTCATTAGGACAATCCTCACCGCGCTTGAGGCTAGTGGGATCCGCCAACTGGTCTGGTGCCATTGAAGGTCTTGGGCATGGAGGGTTGAGTGCGAATTTCTTCATGTACTTGGGAGTTACATACCTGTACTCCCTCCATTCCCGTGCCCATCTCCTTTCAATCCTCTGTATGCGCACCTTGCGCTGATTTTTGTTCTCCTTACCAAACTTGGCCTCATCAGGTGTGCAATAGCCTGCGTAAATGTCCTCAGGGATCTCAAAAGCAGTCATGACCTCAGGCTTCTTTCCTACCTTCTGTGGCTTCTTACCATCTGCCATTTTCTTCAGTTGAGGAATTCTGAAGAAGTATGCAACTTTTCTTCGAGGAACGCTGCAAATGAGTTAAGTTGATGAGAACCTAGTGATTCAGCAGCGGACATTTGTACCTATGAACAGAGTATAGTTGCGAGGAATTTGGAGAGGTCATATGCGTTCTCAGAGGGTTTTTCAAAAATATCAAGTTTGAGGAATTTGACCAGATGAGTCTTGAAGAATTTCACTAAGCGTTCTTTGTCTTAGGTTCCGGAGTTGTATAGATCGAAGATCCACACAATTGAGGAATCTTGAAGAAAATTATTGCTTAGAGAAACGAATCAAGAATAGATGACATGTGAGGTGTTTGTGTGTGTGAAGAATTGAAGAATAAACACCTTTGAAGATTTTCAGAAAAACTTGAGAATCAAAGCGGACAGTTAAAAGTAACTTTTAATTACCCGAAGTGAAGAACACGATGAACTGGGAAGAACAGATGTGAAGTTCATCAGTTCAGATCTTCCATGCCCTAACTTGGCAGAGGAAGACGGCTACAGCGGCGGCGGAGTGAAGATTTCCACGGTCGGCGCAAGTATGACGGCGACGAGGTCAAGGCAGTGAAGCTCTTCCTCACCGGCAATGATGGAGTAGCAACGGCGCTAGGGTTTGAGAAGCTCGAGCGGGAGAGAGAGAGATCGAGCGGAGTAAAGGAAGTGAGGAAGGGGTGAGGGGGTATTTATAGTCGCAGTGAAAAACTGTTTACCCGAAGATTTAGGACGAACGTGCCCCTAACCCTTCTCATTTGCATGACATGTGTCACCCACGTACTGTGAGGTGGCGATCGTGTAGGATCGTGGGTGAATAGATAAGTATATCGTGGGATGCGGAACGCTTTGAGCGGCAAAGCCGAAAATTCAGGTAAGATAAGTTTTAAAGTTCCGTTCACAATTTCTTCAGCTGTCAAGGACACAGTGAAGAATTTGAACGAGTTTCAAATAGAACGCGTATGAGGAATTTGTGAATAGACTGGGTTGAATTTAGCATAGAGGGGAAAGGGTCCGATCACATTCACTTAGCAGAAGAATTCAACTTGAAGAAATAACAATAAGTGAATGCTGTTGAGGACATAAAACTCACATATATATATTCGAATGAAGAACAACACCGGAAAGAGTGAAGACAAAGCAAAGTTGAAGAATTTGAAGAACCGAGGAATTTCAAAAATAAAGAAAAACTCAAATTGAAGATTTTCAACTTTGGTTGGTGGCGTAACCCACCGTATAAGAAAGCTGATTTCAGACATCGCGTACAATTGTCATAGGGCTTTGAGAATCAATTTCTTCATTAATTTCTTCACACTTAGAGGGTTAGTCTTTATTGATTGAAGAAAAACGTTACTTCGTGTGTTGTGCATCTAAGTCATCAAGTCAGCATAAGTGTTAGGATGTGTGTCCATTCCAGAGAACATTTGAAGATTCTAGGATATTTAGCTCACACCGCAACTTGCTAAATCTCTTCTCATCCAAGGGCTTTGTGAAGATATCGGCCAATTGATCTTCAGTGCTGACGTGGTCGATGGAGATGTCGCCCTTCAACACATGATCACGAAGAAACTGATGACGAATTTGGATGTGCTTGGTCTTCGAGTGCTGAACTGGGTTATGAGCAATCTTGATGGCACTCTCATTGTCACAGTAGAGAGGCACATTCTTCACATTGACGCCATAGTCCTTGAGTGTTTGCTTCATCCATAGTAGTTGAGCACAGCATGATCCAACAACAATGTACTCAGCTTCTGCAGTGGAGAGAGATACACAATTTTGTTTCTTCGAGGACCAACAGACCAAAGATCGTCCGAGGAAATGACATGTACCAGATGTTGACTTGCGGTCCACGCGATCGCCAGCATAGTCAGAGTCTGAATATCCAATGATATCAAAAGTGGAGCCCTTGGGATACCATAATCCAAGTGTTGGTGTGTGAGCTAATTATCGAAGAATATGCTTCACAGCCTTATGGTGTGATTCCTTTGGTGTAGCTTGAAATCGGGCACACATGCAAATACTAAGCATAATATCCGGCCTAGATGCACATAGGTACAATAAAGAGCCAATCATGGAGCGGTATACCTTTTGATCGAAGTCTTTACCATTTTCATCAGTGCATAGATGGCCATTTGAGGGCATTGGAATTTTGACCCCTTTGCAATCTTGCATGCCGAATTTCCTCATACGTCCTTGAGGTATTTCTCCTGAGATATGAATATTCCATTGCGCTGTTGACGAATTTGAAGACCTAAGAAGAATTTCAACTCTCCCATCATAGACAGTTGATATTCTTCACTCATCATATAGGCAAATTCATCACTATATCGTTGGTCAGTACAGCCGAAAATGATATCATCAACATATATTTGGCACACAAACAATTCACCATCATAAGACTTTGTGAAAATAGTTGGGTCAAGTGAACCGGGTTTGAAGCCATTCTTCACGAAGAATTCCTTCAAGGTATCATACCACGCCCGAGGGGCTTGCTTGAAGCCATACAGGGTCTTGTTGAGCTTGAAGACTTTATCAGGATTCTTTGGATCTTCAAAACCTGGGGGTTGAGCAACATATACTTGTTCCTCAATCTTACCACTGAGGAATGCACTTTTCACATCCATTTGTTGTAAGATAATATCATGATGGTTAGCATAAGCAAGTAATATGCGAATAGCCTCAAGTCTAGCAACAGGTGCAAAAGTTTCA
Source organism: Triticum aestivum (assembly GCF_018294505.1). NCBI lineage: Eukaryota > Viridiplantae > Streptophyta > Magnoliopsida > Poales > Poaceae > Triticum > Triticum aestivum. The sequence continues at coordinate 212,144,369 of NC_057810.1, read as the reverse complement.
TCGAAGTCAATTCCTTCAACCTGTGTGTAGCCTTGAGCTACAAGCCGTGCCTTATTCCTCACCACAAGGCCATTTTCATCTTGCTTGTTGCGGTAGATCCACTTTGTGCCAATAATGTTGTGCTTGCGAGGATCTGGACGTTTGACCAGTTCCCAGATGTTGTTGAGCTCGAACTGATGTAATTCTTCTTGCATAGCTTGAATCCACTCAGGCTCCAGAAATGCTTCATCTACCTTAGTGGGCTCTTTGATAGAGACAAACGCAAAGTGCCCACAAAAGTTAGATAAATGTGAAGCTTTTGAGCATGTGAGAGGACCTGGTGCTTGAATGTCATCGATGATCTTTTCGATTTGCACTTCATTTGCAATACGAGGATGAGCGGGTTGTCTTCGAGGAATTTGATCCGCATTTTCTTCAGGAGCATTTTCCTCAGCACCATTTTCTTCAGGTGTGCCAGCTCGACGTTCATCACATTCTGGAATGAATTCTTCAGCAGATTCTTCAGTAGGAATGACATCCTCAGTGGCTTTGAACTTGATAGAATCCTCAGGTGCTGGTTCATCTATCACAGAAGGTAGGTGCTCTCTTTGCGAGCCATCAGTTTCATCGAATCGCACATCTACAGTTTCAACAACCTTGTGAAGAACGTTGTTGAAGACTCTGTAGGTGTGCGAGTCCTTTCCGTAACCAAGCATGAAACCCTCATGTGCTTTTGGTGCAAACTTAGAATTGTGATGAGGATCTCTAATCCAACATTTATCACCGAAGACTTTGAAGTAACTTACATTGGGTTTCTTGTCAGTGAGGAGTTCATAGGCAGTCTTCTTGAAGAATTTGTGAAGATATATTGTGTTGATGATGTGGCAAGCAGTATCAATTGCATCAATCCAGAACCGACGAGGTGTCTTGTATTCATCAAGCATAGTGCGGGCCATTTCAGCGAGGGTTCTGTTTTTGCACTCCACGGCGCCATTCTGTTGAGGAGTATAAGGAGCAGATAACTCATGAGTAATACCAAGTTCATCAAGATAGTCATCAAGACCGGAATTCTTGAACTCAGTTTCATTGTCACTCCTGATGTGCTTGATCTTCACACCAAAGTTGGTTGAAGCCCTCGAGGAAAATCGTTTGAAGACTTCTTGCACTTCATGTTTGTAAGTAACAATGTGTACCCGTGTGTAACAAGAATAATCATCAACAATTACAAAGCCATATAGAGATGCATCATTTGTCACAGCACAATAATGATTAGGACCAAAAAGGTCCATGTGAAGCAATTCAAATGGTCGAGTGGTAGTCATGATAGACTTCGCTGGATGCTTGGCCCTTGTCATCTTCCCAGCTTCACAGGCTCCGCATAAATGATCCTTGAGGAATTTGACATTCTCAATGCCAATGACACACTTCTTCTTCGCGTGCGTGTGCAGATTCCTCATGCCAACATGACCAAGTCGTCGATGCCATAGCCAGCCTTCTGAAGCTTTTGCAAGTAAGCACACGACAGGTTGTGGTCCTGTAGAGAAATCAACAATGTACAAGTCTCCTCTCCTAAAGCCTTCGAAGACTTTGGAATTGTCAGCTTCCATGATCACAACACAATGATACTTGCCAAAGACAACAACCATATCAAGATCACAAAGCATTGAGACAGACATGAGGTTGTATCCTAAGGACTCAACAAGCATGACTTTGTCCATGTGTATGTCCTTAGAGATTGCAACCTTACCTAGACCCAATACCTGACTTTTGCCTTTGTCAGCGAAGATGATATGCTTCAGATGTGACGGTGATAAGGGAGCATCCATCAATAGATTCATGTCACCAGTCATGTGATTTGTACATCCACTATCGAGGACCCACTCATTTGCCTTGGGTTGATCATCCTGCAGATGAATTAGTGCAGCTTACAAACTCATATACTTCAACAGTGAAGAATATGACATCAGTATCATTAGGTCAATTTCATCAAGCAATTTGAACAAATAATCAGTATGAGGATGTGAGAAATGAAGGTTCATTTCATCATGATTAGCCTGCATCCTATCAGGCACTGTTCAGGTCTCCAGCAAATTCTTCAGTCGTTTTGAGCACGACTTGACCCTGCGTAAGAGATTAGTTCTTTTTCTTCACCACCCACATCTGGAGGGGTGGCAAAGAATTCATCACTCTGTGAGCACCATATGAGAAAGGTGGCATGGACGCCAGTCCACTTCGTTTCACATAAGAGGGGTTAGGGTAAGCATATGAATAAGCAGAAAAATTCTTCGAGGACTTATGAACATAATGATTTGAAGAATAATGCACATATTCATATCCCTTAGCTCTACACTGCGAAACAGAAGGGTTAGCACGATGATGATCATATGAGGACTTTGATCCTTTTGAGGAATTTGATCCACATGAGGAATTGGATCCGTATGAAGAATTTGGTTCATATGAAGAATTTGATCTGGAGTTCCTTTTCTTCACAGATGGTGTCATGAGGACATTCACCTGAAGACTTTCAAGGCAACTTTTGGGAACCCAGATTTTCTTCATAGGGGAACCGTTCCTGCAGTTAGTCCCAACATATCTAGCAAATACTTCACCATTCTGATATTTGAACAGTTTATAGTTAGAGTCAAATGACTCATCAGAAGAATGAGGAGATTCACATGTAAAGCCAGATAAGTTGGATGGATCAACTAGAGGTCCCTTTGCAGCAACCCATAAGGTTTTGGGGAACTGCTCAGGCTTCCAATATGTTCCATCAATATTGAGTTTCCTCTCAAAGGCAATACCCTCTTTCCTAGAGTTTCTGTTGAGGATCTGCTTTTTGAGCACATCACAAAGAGTCTGATGCCCTTTGAGGCTTTTGTACATGCCCTTCATGTACAATTCCTTCAGCCCTGCATCCTCAGTGATACTTGCATTGTCCTCAGATGAGGAATTAGTGACAGCAAAGACATATGAAGAATTTGTAGCATTAGAAGCATTTGAACATTCAGGTGAAGAATTAGCAGTTTCACGTTCAATGCACTTCAGACATGGAGGGACAAATTCTTCCTGGGTAGCGCTGATTTGTTGAGCTAGTAATGAATCGCACTCATTCTGAAGATCTTCATAACCACTCTTAGCTTTTCAAGATCTTGCTTTCTCTGAAGAAATTCAGAAGAAAGCTTCTCGTGATCAGACAAGAGAGTATTATGTTGATCTTGAAGGGCGTCAAACTTGGAATGAAGTCTCTGAAGACTCCCAGCCAATTCTTTTGACTGATCCATTTCTTCACCCAACATATCATCGCTCTTATTAAGCATGTATTGAACTTTTTCCAAAGCTCTTTGTTGTTTAGTGGCAAGGGAAGCAAGTTTGACATAGCTGGGGCCAAATTCATCACCTGATTCATCATCACTAGATTCGGAAAGGTAGCATTCAGTTACCTTGGCACCTTCTGCCATGAGGCATGGTGAAGAGGAAGACGATTCAGGTGCGAAAGTCATCTCTTTGAGAGAATCCTTGTAATCCTCAAACCAAGGATCATGACGAGTACGATGACCTTCATAGACCTCAGAAAGTCGGTCCCAGATTAGCTTTGCGTGATTGAGGTGCATGACATTCCTGAACTGATTTCGGGACAGACAGGAGCAGATGACATCCTTCACCGTGAGGTTCAGTAGAGTGTACTTGCGAATGTCATCAGCCTCCGCCATCTTGCATAGATCGGTAAGACCAATCTCAGTGATGGTCCACAGTTTTCTGTCCATAGCCATGAGTCGCTTCTTCATCATGGCCTTCCACCGAGGATACTCATGACCGTCAAAGATAGGGTAGGATACGTTCCTCAATCCTGAAGTCGACATAACTAAAACTCCAGGCGGTTAAACCAAAATCACACAGAACAAGGGAGTACCTTGCTCTGATACCAATTGAAAGTGCGTTATATCGACTAGAGGGGGGGGGGTGAATAGGTGATTTTTATAAATTCTTCACTGATGAATTTTCTGGTGAGGAAATTCCTAAATGAAGAACTACTAGCAGCGGAATAAGTACTCAGAAGTAAACATAACAGAACACAAGCATAGTCATCATGGCGAGCTGAAGACAAACACAGAGTACAGAAAGCGTAAACACAAGATAACACAAGAAAGAAGATGAACAGACTGAAGAAATTGATCTGAGGAAATTGAGAAAGTCTTCAGTCAAAGTCTTCAAACAGATATGAATAGGCACACAACAACATACATGAGGAAATGAAAGAGTTGAGGAAATAGAACCAGTAGGCTCGGTGAAGACAATGATTTGGTAGACCAGTTCCAACTGCTGTCTCAGTTGTACATCTGGTTGGAGCGGCTGAGTATTTAAACTCGAGGACACCCAGTCCCAGACACACAGTCCTCACCGTATTATCCTTGAGCTAAGGTCACACAGACCTCGCCCAAACACTCGTGGTAAGTCTTCAGGTGACTTCCGAACCTTCACAAACTTGGTCACTCGGCGATCCACAATTCCTCTTGGATGCTCTAGACCTTGACGCCTAACCGTCTGGAAGAAGCACATTCTTCAAAGGAAACAAGCGTCGGATCCACGCAGGATCAATCTCTTCAGTGATGCTCAATCACTTTGGGTTGTAGGTGTGTTGGGTTTGGGTTTTCCTCACTTGATTATTTTCGCTCAAAGTCCTCGGAGGATGGGATGCTCTCAAATGACAAGTGTTAGTTTCTCTCGGAGCAGCCAACCAGCTAGTGGTTGTAGGGGGCGGCTATTTATAGCCTAGGGAGCAGCCTGACATGATAAGACATAAATGCCCTTGTCTGATATGACCGTTAGGTGGGTAGATATTTTGGAACCGCTGGTGCATAGCACAGCAACGGTCGGAATTTTGACTATCAAAATCCTCAGGGCTATCATGTTCCTCACTATGTAGGTAATTCACACTGGTGAATTCCTAACTCCTCAGTCAGAACAAATTCCTCAGAGACCAGAAGAACTTCGTCTCTGTCACTGAAGAATATGACTGAACTGTATGAGATTTCCAATGGCTTCACTCGAAGGGATTGGTAGGTGTAGGATTTTGAGTTGAGCATCACATGGAAATTTTTCCTTAGTATTTCCTCGACCCCCTTTAATAGTACGGTGTTTCCTATGACTCAAGAAAGATAAAAAGAAACTACGAAAATAAAAGTCTTCACGCTTCATGTTCCTCGAATGAATACCAAGTCTTCAAGGTCACACCAATTTCTTCACTTTCAAAGTCTTCAGAAAGTCTTCAGATATCCAAAGTCTTCAGACGAAGAACTTCATTTTTAGGGGTCAACTTTCTCTGTAATTATCAAACTCCTCATAGACTTATAGACCTATGTACACTCACAAAGGAATCAGTCCCTTAACCTATAAGTCTTCAATGCACCAAAATCACTAAGGGGCACTAGATGCAATTACACATAGATCATTGGGAAATAATATATGGAGTTGAGCACCATGTTTAAGTAGAGATTACAGCGGGGAGAAGGGGTGTTACACTGCTGCATAGAGGGGGAGAGAGTTGGTGTTGACGGTAGCAAGATTGTTGATGTAGATCGCCGTCACAATCGTTGCCCCGACGACACTCCGGCGCCACCGGAAGCGAGGGGGAGAGAGCCCCCCTCCTTCTTCTTCTTCCTTGGCATCCTCCCTAGATGGGAGAGGGTTCCCCCTCTGGTCCATAGTCTCCATGGTGTCGGAGGGGCAGGAGCCCCTCCAAGATTGGATCTCCCTCTTTGTTCTCTCCTGTTTCGCGCTCCCCAGATCTGGCTGAAAACCATTTCTTATATTCCCAGAGATCCGTAACTCCGATTGCGCTGATCTTTTTACATGATTTTTTTCCTGATATAAGCTTCCTTGCACCGAAAGTACAGCTCCAACCGATGTACGAGGTGAGCAGCACCCACCACCACGCGCCAGGGGCCTGGGGCGTGCCCTGGTGTATCATGGTCTCTGTGGGCCTCTGTTTGTGGTGATTCCAACTCCTAAAATTCACAAATATTCCAAAATAATTCTCCGTTGAGTTGCATCATGTTTGGACTTTGTTTGATATGGATTTTCTGCAATACGAAAACATGCAACAAACAGGAACTGGCACTGGGCACTGGATAAGTAAGTTAGTCCAAATAAATCATATAAAAAGTTGCCAAAAGTATGTAATAAAGTTGAATAATATTGGCATGAAACAATCAAAAAATATAGATACGACGGAGACGTATCATGTACTTCTCACCAAGGTGTCGTACTCATCGTCCGAGCTAGCATTTGCCTCATAATCTGCGAGATCCGCGTCCGTCCACCTTCGCCTCAAACGCACACGAAATCGCCTCCCATTGTCATACCAGTTCAAATGCGTTTCTTTGTAACCCCTCATGTTTGCCAATGTCATATCCATCTCTCTGGAACCTAGCTTCTGCATCCACATCTCGACATACCTAGCATGGTGCCGTTCCCACTCAACCACATTCTGATGAGTATGTCGGCTCTAACTGCATAGAACGAGACCAACAAAGCATAAGAAACAATTTGAAACAGTGTAGTGTTGGTTAACATAGCTTCGGTTAGATAACTCACATGTGAAGCTCAATTCCACCCGTGCTTGCTTGCTCCAGTGGGGTGCGTTGCCTCATACCAAATTGCAACGCCACTCCATGCAGCGACCAACCCGAAATCAGTCAAGTCTCTGTGTATCTGTACCATCCCAAGATCATGCTGGCACACGCAATACATTGATGAAAATTTCAAAGTTCAATTACACCTGATTTATTACACGATTCTCATATAGAGCCTTTATTACAATGGAATAAATTCGACCGAAGGCCAACTCATGAGAAAAACTAAATGCTGCGGAAGACGTAGACGACAACGAGTCCATCCGACTCCATAGGGCAATCATCGAGCGTAGACCGTAGCCTCACTCCTGGTTGGAATAAACCTCTACAACATAAGACGTTGCAGCCATGTAGGTCAGCATTTTGAATATGCCGGCAAGTCACTGAGAGGAAAACAATAATAAGATACTATCACTATCTGCAGTTTTGGCTGTGGGGCTCTAAGTTTAAGTTTTTGTGAAAAGCAATTTTTTCCCTACAATAGAAGGACTAGATTGTAATTACTACAAAATATTTGTTGTTAATGAGATGGTTCTGCCAACTAATTCTCATATCCCAAAATTGTTAATAAACCCACTCATTATTATTAATTGTGTTGAGACTAGCTGATAGTATCATCTCAAGTGCTTAGGTTGTCCGTAACCGGGGACACCACTAATCGATTAGATTGTTACTCTGCAAAGTTTTGTACACTTTACCCGCAAGATTCAACCCCTCCCGTTATGTCCTCACACTTCCTAGGGTTTGAGAACGGGACGATCGAAACATTGTCTTCAAAATAGTCCTCCAGCCGAAAGTCAGTGCTCATCCAATCCTACCGTTCATCTACATCTACTAGCAATCTGACCAACTAGAGTCTCGACTAAGGTTAACCAAGCCAGAGCCCGTAATGTCTTGCGGTTGCACACGTAAGGTTTCCGGCCTTGAAGTATCCATCCATCTCTTTGAGCCTGGGTGGCATTCCATCAGGGTGATCACAGGTAGATACCAGGATTCCCGGGCATAACCATGATAGATATCAGGCAACCAGATGCTTTCCAATCCATTCAGAGGTATATTGAGTCCTTGAAATCTTGAAGTCTTGAATCATCTCGAAGTTCTTGGAATTACTTAACCTCACAACACTTCTGAATCTCACAACCAAACCCCGTCTACTAGAGCGTAGAAAATATGAAGTAATGTCCCTTCCCGGGCAATGGTAACAGGGTGTTGGGTTTCTCCTACCTCATGCTACTACCTCAAGTTCAAGCTCAAAATCCTACTATTCAAGGTGGAAAGAAAACTACTTATGCAAGAAAACATGGGTATTGGAAGTACATGATCAAAGTGAACTTGCCTTGTTGACGATGCTGAAATCTAACACTTCATAGACACAAGCCTCGCACTGCGGATAGTCTAACAAATCAATAAATAACATACAATAAGCATTTCATCAAACAAAAGTACTACAACACAAAGCAATCAATAAAACAAACAAAGAAAGGCAAGCAAAGTTATACTACAAGTGAAACAAACTAAAATAAACTTTCTGCCATTAATATTTTTTTAATAGAACAAAAATAAAGTTTTTGCTATAAAACAGAAAGAAAAAGAACAAAGAAATTTTATGCAAAAAGAACCTTTTACGAAACTCCTAATATGCTTAAAATGGGTTTCCTAGTAAAACTAAAGAAAACAAGCTAAATATATATAATTTTTTCTATAAAATAAATTTGCTACTGTTGATCTATAGAACCAATCTGAACATATCAAAAGAACAAAAAAATAAAATAATTATAAAACTATTTAAAAGAAAAGAAATAGTAACAAAGATGATAAAAGCAAAACAGTACTGTTTTCAAGATAAAATATTTTTAACAAATTCTAAAATTAACCAAACTAAACCTACTGATAGCAAAGGTCACAAGAAAACTGTAGCAAAAAGAATCGCCTAAAAATATTAATCCTAGGTCTAGTTATTGTAAATTTGGTGATATGAACAAAATTCATGCAAATCAATTTTTAAAACCTCAAACATGGAATAAAGTTATATCTGCAGAAACTTCAGGAAATTTCCCAACTAGAGCAAAAAGAAACAATCAAAAAATATAAATAACCTAAGAGATATGAATTTTATAAAAACAGAACTATTCTGTTTTAGAAACAGAAACGGCAATACTAAAATAAAATAAAAACAGACATGCGCTACTGTGCTTAGGGGTGTGCAATCTGTAGCTATCTAACGCTCGGGCGAAAAACAAATAAAATGCATATGGGCTAACAAAAAACCGACCGGTTCGATCTAATCTAACTAAATCGAGAATAAACCATAACTAAACCGATCTACTAAAAAACCTAACTCTTCACAAGTTCTAATCTAAGCCGTAGGTTAGGGATCCAACTACGGGGAGGAGGCCGGCGGCTTACAGCGGGATTCGACGGCGGCGGAGGGCTCGGGTGATGGCGATGCGGTGGCTCCGGTCATTGGGGAAGACGGCGAAGACGTCGGGGCGAGGCGGCTCGACAAGGGGGTCGTCAGGGTGTTGTTGGTGGAGCTCGGAGACGACAAAGGCGACAAGAGTGAGGCGATGCAGAGTCCGGTGCTCTGCAGCTTCGGCAGGCGGCGGACGTGCTCAGAGTCGACGTGTCGGTAGTTCCTGGGCGGCGAGGTGATGTCAGCAAGGTATGGGAGGGAGACGGGTTTTGGATGGCGGAGCTGGGAGGCTGGGAAGTGGCTCACCGGCGTCGGAATGGGTGGCAATGGTGTGGCGGCTCCTGTGGTTGGCGAAGGCGGCGAGGATGTCGGGCAGATGCGGCGGAGCAAGGCGGAGAGTTTGGTGACGTCGGCGGCGGTCGGTGAAAAACGGCGGCAGAACGAGATCGAGACGGAGGTGGCGCAGGCTAGGGTGATATTTGAGGTAGGGTTTTAGGGGGTGCGAGAGAGGAGAATGAGGGCTTTATATAGGGAATCTCCATGGGGCAGGGGTAGGTCTTGGAGCGCGATCCCGCAAGGATAGGAACTACGGCGGCGCTCTAGACGCGCTCCGGCTCGGGGTTGAGCGAGGCGTGAGCAAGGGGTAAGAGATGAGGGCGGGCCCAGTGGTCAGTGAGAGAGAGAGAGAGAGAGAGAGAGAGAAGAGGGTTGGGTCGGGCAACCGGGGCGAACGGAGTTGCAGGTGCTGGCGTTGGCTGGGCTGCGGCTTGGTTGGTTGGCTAGGTCGGCTCGCTCCTGGGCCGCCTGGCCTGGCTGGTACGCTTTTTTTAAACAAACAGAGGGAAATAAAATATAATTTCCTATAGGACACACACACACACACACACACACACACACATATATATATATTAAAATACTCAGAAAATAAAGCCTATCAGATGAACTATTTTTCACAGGCTAAATAAAAACTATATAAAAATCATTTTTTTGAAATTCCAAATAAATCCAAATTTGAATTCAAACTTTTGGCATTATTTTCTTCTGACATTTTTGGAGTGTCATTTTAGCTCCTCTCATACTTTTGCTCAAGTATTTGTCAGGGATATTTGAAATGAATTTCAAATGCCAAGTTGAATCCAAATTCAAATAAAACTCAAATGCCTCTGAAATTTCCAAATGCCACTCAATTCAAACAAAATGCATAGATGCTTAGCTAATAATTGTAAAACATTCCAAATTGAAAATTTGGGATGTTACAAACCTGCCCACCTTAAGATGAATCTCGCCCTCGAGATTCGGGTTGGCTAGCAAATAGGTGCGGGTGATCTCGATGGAGATCTTTTTCTCGCTCCCAGGTGGCTTCCTCCTTGGAATGGTGGCTCCACAGAACCTTGTAGAACTTGATGATCTTGCTGCGGGTAACTGTGGTTGTAGTCTCAAGAATTCTGACGGGTTTCTCCTTATAAGTCAGATCACTGTCAAGCTTTATGGCCTCTAGGGGCACTGTGTCTCTCAAAGGAATATCGACCATCTTAGCATGGCATTTCTTCAGCTGGGAAACGTGAAAAGACATCGTGAACTCCTGACAATCCTTTGGCAATTCCAGCTTGTATGTAACTTCTCCTCTGCGCTCGAGGATTTTGTATGGGCCTATGAACCTGGGTGCTAACTTTCCTTTAACACCGAACCTCTTGATTCCTCGAAGTGGGAACACACGGAGATATTCTCGGTCTCCCACTTCATACGTTATCTCCTTGCGTTTACTGTCGGCATAATTCTTCTGTCTCGACTGAGCTATCTTAAGTCTATCTTGAATCAGCTTGACCTTCTCTTCGCAATCTCTGATAAGATTAGGACCAAAAAGTTTTCAGTTTCCAACACCATCCCACAACAATGGTGTTTTGCACCTCCTTCCGTATAGAGCTTCGAAAGGGGCCATCTTCAGACTGGTCTGGTAGCTGTTGTTGTACGAAAACTCCGCATAGGGCAAATTATCATCCCAACTAGATCAATAGTCTAGTGCATAGACTCTCAACATGTTCTCCAGAATCTGGTTGACTCTCTCGGTTTGTCCACCTGTCTGCAGATGAAAAGTTGTACTAAAATCCAGCCTCGTACCCAAAGTTTCATGCAACTGACTCCAAAACTTTGAGGTAAATTGCGTTCCTCTATCTGGCACGATACTCCTCGGAACTCTATGCATACATATGATCTTGGTCATGTATATCTTGGCTAACTTAGCGCGGGTATATGTGGTCTTCACGGGAATGAAATGTGCTACCTTGGTCAAACGATCAACCACTATCCAGATAGAGTCGTAACCTGAACGGGTCCTGGGTAATCCTATGATAAAATTCATTCCAAGTTTTTCCCATTTCCATTCGGGTATCGGCAAAGGTTGAAGTAACCCTGCCGGCTTTTGATGTTCCGCCTTTACTCGCTGATAAACATCGCATACTACTACGTACTCGGCAATATCCTTCTTCATACCTGTCCATTAGAAACTTTCCTTCAAATCCAGATACATCTTGGTGTTGCTTGGGTGAATCGAGTACGGTGAATCATGGGCAATGAACTTCCTGACCTCTCAGTCTTTCGGCACTAGATACGATCCTCAAACCATAAAGTTCCATACTCATCCTCAGGAAAACCTTTAGCCTTTCCGTTACTCATCCTTTCCTTTATCTCCGCAATTTCCTTGTCCGTCTTCTGGGCTTCTCGTATTCTTTCAGTCAAAGTGGACTAAACTTCCAGGGTGGTGACAAGTCCTCTTGGTACTATCTCCCGTCGGAGCTCTCTGAGACCATCGGCTAACTCTTGAGGTAATCCTCCAGTTACGAGGGTGTTCACATAGAAGTTACTACTCAAGGAATATCCTACAACATTTGCCTTCCGTGGGTGATAATGTAATCTCATGTCATAGTCCTTGGTCAACTCTAGCCATCTCCTCTGCCTGAGGTTCAACTCCTTCTGCGTGAAAATATACTTCAAGCTCTTATGATCCGTGTAAACATCACAACAGTTTCTAACAAGGAAATGTCTCCAGGTCTTGAGTGCATGCACTACGGCTGCTAACTCCAAATCGTGCGTGGCGTAATTCATCTCCTGAGGTCATAGCTATCTGGAGGTATAAGCTACAACCTTTCCTTCCTGCATGAGTACTCCTCTGAGTCCTTGATGAGAAGCGTCACAATACACCTGGTAATCCTTGTGTATGTCAGGCAAAATTAGCACTGGGGCTATAACCAAACGTTTCTTCAACTCCTGAAAACTGGCTTCACAATCATTGGTCCAAATGTACTTGGTCTCCTTCTTCAACAGCTTAGTCATGGGCTTAGCAATCTTGGAGAAATTCTCAATAAACCTCCGATAATATCCTACAAGTCCGAGAAAACTGCGGATCTCCTTGACCGAGGTGGGTGACTTCCATTTGGTGACTGTCTCAACCTTAGATAACATGTCCGAGGAATCCAACTTCCTTCAACCAAAATTCACATTTGCTGAATTTGGCATATAACTAGTGTTTCGGAGTTTCTCCAGAACTAGACGTAAATGTTCCTTGTGATCTTCCTCTCTCTTGGAGAAAACCAATATGTCATCTATGAACATCACAACAAATTTGTCCAGATATTCCGTAAATACCTTATTCATCATGCTCATAAAATACGCAGGGGCATTAGTCAGTCCAAATGACATGATGGTATACTCATATAAACCATACCTGGTGGTGAAAGCTGTTTTGGGTATATCCTGTTCACGAATCTTCAACTGATGATACCCTGAGCAAAGATCGACCTGGGAGAATACTTTGGCTCCAACTAGCTGATCAAATAAATCATTAATCATCGTCAGAGGGTACTTGTTTTTGATGGTCATGTCGTTCAATGAACAATAATCCACAACCATTCTCATGGTACCATCCTTCTTCTCTACCAAAAGAACTGGGGCTCCCCAAGGTGACGAGCTTGGACGAATATATCCCTTCTCCAATAGCTCATTAATTTGCTTTTGATCTCTTCCAAATCGTTCGGGGGCATCCGACAAGGTCTCTTGGATATTGGGGCTGTGCCGGGCAATAACTCAATCAAAAACTCAATGTCTCCGGTGGCATTCCTGGTAATTCCTTCAGGAATACACCGGGAAAATCTTGCACTACCGGCACTTCCTCCTGAACAACTCCCATGAGGGAATTCACCTGATTCTTCGTCTGTGCACGTCTGGACACATACTTGATCCTCTTCTACTCTGAGGTGGTGAGCAAAATCGTCTTGCAGGCACAGTTGATGTTTCCTTCAAACTTTGTCAACCAGTCCATGCCTAGGATCACGTCTAATCCCTAGGATTCCAATACTATGAGGTATGTGCGGAATTCGTGATTTCCGATACTAAGGCTCATCGGGTGACACTCTAATCTTGCCATCATCTCGGCTCCCGGGGAACTGACCTGGAGGGTTTTTCTAAGGGTCCTAGTGGGTAACCCATATTTTTCCGCAACTACCCTTGATATGAATGAATGCGTTGCGCCAGAATCAAAGAGTACCAATACTGGACATGAATTTAATAATAACTTACCAACCATAGTTTCTGGCTGATCATAGACGTCCTGCACATCGATGTGGTTCGCTTGAGCTCAGGGAAAAGGGTTGGGTGTCTTGACTCCAGAGTTGCCTTTACCATTTCCATTTCCATTTCCATTGCTCGACTTAGCATCCGACATTTATTGGCATAGTGTCCGGTCTGCTTGCACCTAAAACAGGTGACGGTGCTCAGGTCCCTCATCGCTGGAGCGGAATTATGCTGAGTACCATTTCCGCCATTGCCATTCTTCTGGTTGTTGGTGTTGAGACGGTTGTTGCCATTTTCTCCATGAGTATTTCCTCCATGTGTGTGGTGAGTGTGTCCTCCTGAGTATGGGGTGTAGCGGGGCTTCTGCTGAGCGCCTGAGTTGTACTTTCCCTGGCCATACTTCCGCTTGCAGTTCTCTATCTATTGCTGCTTGCCTTCAAGAATGATGGCCTTGTCTACTAGCTCCTGGTAGTTGTTGAAGGTAGCCACCATCAGCTGCATTCCCATCTCATCATTGAGTCCTTCGAGAAACTTCTCATGCTTTGCAGCATATGTGGCCACATCATCTGGGGCATAGTGAGCTAACTAACTGAACTCGTCGACGTACTGCCCCACAGTATGATTCCCCCAATGTAAGTTGCAGAACTCACGCTTCTTCAGACTCATGGCTCCAGCTGAGACATGAGCAGTGCGGAAGGCCTACTGGAACTGCTCCCATGTGATGGTGGAAAAGGGATAGGTGGTGGTGTAGTTCTCCCACAAAGAGGTTGTGGGTCCATCCAGTTGATGTGTGGCAAAACGCACCTTCTCAGCATATGTGCATCCATCAGTTGCTAGCCCCCTTCCGATCTTGCGGAGCCAATCATCAGCTATAATCAGCTTGGTGCTACTAAAGAGCACCGGTAGATTCAACCTTCAGAAACGTGTTAGGTTGTCGACAGGGGGTGGTGGTGATGGATTGTTGTTGTTGTTGCCTTGGTTCTGGATGAGCATCTACATCAAGGCATTCTGCTGTTGGATCATCTGGGTGAGCTCCGGCGGGAAAGTGAATCCGGGGTCATGTCTTGGAGGAATCTGATGTTTTGGAGTGGATGAGAAATTAGAATAGACCAAGGGTCTAAAGAGAAATAACACTACCCACATGTATGCAACAATCAATAACACACCAATCACTTCAATCAAGTTTCACACATTGATTGTAACGAACTAATCGAGAATCCAACCGTCTAACGAATTTCTAATGTTTACATGGTGGTATGAATCTAGTTCTCATCGGTGGAAGACTTCATCATAACAACGCCAGCTCCGAATTCTTCTTCGTCATCATCGTCTTCATAGGGAAATGTCTCATCGGATTGAGCAGACTTGGTGATGGGTCAACAACTATTTTAGTGAATTAGAGAAGAGACAGAAACAAATAGAGAAGATTATAGACCAAATGATATATAGGAAAATTGTAAAATATTTTTTCTCATATGGCTTTCCGATCCTAGAGGTTACGTCCTATGGTCAGCGTGTGCTCTGATACCATCTCTGTAGCGACCCGACTCGAAATCGATCAAGTCTCTATGTATCTGCACCATCCCAAGATCATACTGGCACACATAGTACATTGATGTAAATTTCAAAGTTCAATCACACCTGATTTATTACACGATTCTCATATAGAGTCTTTATTGCAATGGAATAAATTCGGCCGAAGGCCAACTCATGAGAAAAACTAAATGCTACGGAAGACGTAGACGACAGCGAGTCCATTCGACTCCATAGGGCAATCACCGAGCGTAGAGTGTAGCCTCACTCCTGGTTGGAATAAACCTCTGCAACATAAGACTTTACAGCCATGTAGGTCAATATTTTGAATGTGCTGGCAAGTCACAGAGAGGAAAACAATAATAAGATACTATCACTATCTGCAGTTTTGGCTGTGGGGCCCTAAGTTTAAGTTTTTGCGAAAATCAAATTTTTCCCTACAACAAAAGGACTAGATTAAAATTACTACAAAATATTTGTTGTTAATGAGATGGCTCCGCCAACTAATGCTCATATCCCAAAATTGTTAATAAACGCACTCATTATTATTAATTGTGTTGAGACTGGCTAATAGTATCATCTCCTGTTCTCAAGTTGTCCGTAACCGGGGACACGACTAATAGATTAGATTGTTACTCTGTAGAGTTTTGTACACTTTATGTGCAAGTTCCCTCCCGTTATGTCCTTGCACTGCCTAGTGTTTGAGAATGGGAAAATCGAAACATGGTCTTCCAAAGTGGTCCTCCGGCCGAAAGTCAGTGCTCATCCAATCCTACCTTTCATTTACATCTGCTGGCAATCTGACAAACCAGAGTCTCGACTAAGGTTAACCAAGCCAGAGCCCATGATGGCTTGCGGTTGCACACGCAAGCTTTCCAGCCTTGAAGTATCCATCCATCTCTTTGAGCCTGGGTGGCATTCCATTGGGATGATCACATGTAGATACCAGGATTCCCGAGCATAACCATGATAGAAATCAGGCTGCCAGATGCTTTCAATCCACCCAGAGGTATATTGAGTCCTTGAAATCCTGAATTCTTGAATCATCTTGGAGGTCTTGAAATTACTTAACCTCACAACACTTATGAATCTCACAACCAAACCCCATCTACTAGAGCGTATGAAATATGAAGTAACATCCCTTCCCGGGCAATGGTAACAGGGTGTTCGGTTTCTGCTACCTCATGCTACTACCTCAAGTTCAAGCTCAAAATCCTACTATTCCAGGTGAAAGAAAACTACTTATGTAAGAAAACATGGGCATTGGAAGTACATGATCAAAGTGAACTTGCCTTGTTGATGATGCTGAAATCTAACACTTCGTAGACACAAGCCTCGCACTCCGAATAGTCTAACAAATCAATAAATAACATACAATAAGCATTTCATCAAACAAAAGTACTACAACACAAAGCAATCAATAAAACAAACAAAGAAAGGCAAGCAAAGTTATACTACAAGTGAAACAAACTAAAATAAACTTTCTGCCATTAATATTTTTTAATAGAACAAAAATAAAGTTTTTGCTATAAAACAGAAAGAAAAAGAACAAAGAAATTTTATGCAAAAAGAATCACATTAAAACCTTTTACGAAACTCCTAATATGCTTAAAACGGGTTTCCTAGTAAAACTAAAGAAAACAAGCTAATTTTTTTTCTACAAATGATCTATAGAACCAATCTGAACATATCAAAAGAACAAAAAAATAAAATAATTTTAAAACTACTTAAAAGAAAAGAAATAGTAACAAAGATGATAAAAATCAAAATAGTACTGTTTTCGAGATTTTTTTTAATAAATTCTTAAATTAACCAAACTAAACATACTGATAGCCAAGGTCACAAGAAAACAGTAGCAAAAAGAATCGCCTAAAAATATTAATCCTAGCTCTAGTTATTGCAAATTTGGTGATCTGAACAAAATTCATGCAAATCAATTTTTAAAACTTCAAACATGGACTAAAGTTATATCTACAGAAACTTTTCATGAAATTTCCCAACTAGAGCAAAAAGAATCAATCGAAAACTCTAAATAACCTAAGAGAAATGAATTTTATAAAAATAGAACTATTCTGTTTTAGAAATAGAAATGAAAATACTAAAATAAAAAATAGACATGCGCTACTGGGCTTAGGGGTGTGCGATCTGTAGCTATCTAACGCTCGGGCAGAAAACAAATAAAACGCATACGGGCTAACAAATAAACCGACCGGTTCGATCTAATCTAACCAAACCGAGAATGAACCGTAACTAAACCGATCTACTAAAAAACCTAACTCTTCACTAGTTCTAATCTAAGCCCTAGGTTAGGGATGCAACGAAGGGGAGGAGGCCGGTGGCTTACAGCGGGGTTCGACGTTGCGGGGCGGCTCGAGTGACGGCGGTTCGGCTGCTCTGGTCATCGGGGAAGACAGCGAAGATGTCAGGGCGAGGCGGCTTGGCGAGGGGGTCGTTGCGGTGTTGTTGGTGGAGCTCGGAGATGATGGAGGCGATGAGGGCGAGGTAGTGCAGAGTCTAGTGCTCTGCTGCTCCGGTGAGCTACGGACTAGCTCAGGGTCGATGCGTCGATAGGTCCTGGGTGGTGAGGTGATGTCAGCAAGGTACGTGAGGGAGAGGGGTTTTGTATGGTGGAGTTGGGAGGCTGGGAAGTGGCTCACTAGCGTCGGAACGAGGGCGATGGCGTGGCGGCTCCGGTGGTCGGCGAAGGCAGTGAGGACATTGGGAGAATGTGGCAGAGCGAGGTGGAGAGTTTGGTGACGCCAGCGACGATCGGTGAATGGCGGCGGCAGAACGAGATCGGGACGGAGGTGGCATGGGCTATAGTGATGGTTGGGGTAGGGTTTTAGGGGGCGCGAGAGAGGAGAACGAGGGATTTATATAGGGCAACTTCATGGGGCAGGGGTAGATCTCGGAGCGCGATCCCACAAGGATCGGAACCACGAAGGTGCTCTGGACGCGCTCCGACTCGGGGTTGAGCAAGGCGTGGGCGAGGGGTAAGAAATGAGGGCAGGTAAGAAATGAGGGCAGGCCCCGCGATCAGTGAGAGAGAGAAGAAGGTTGGGTCGGGCGATCGGGGTGAACAGAGCTGTGGGCGCTGGCGCTGGCTAGGCTGTGACTCGATGGGCTGGCTGGGCCGGCTGGTGACGAGGATACATACCCGGGGTAGGGTCATAGGCTCGACCTATACGTCCTACCCAAGGTCACTACCCTAGAAGATGGAAAGACCAAGAGTTAACAGAAGAGCACCAGTCTCGTATGTCGAGGGCAATCCACTCGATGTACGCACCACTCGACGATCATTACCTATCGTCAGTCGACCACAAGGAAGATCACTCGACCATATCGAAGACCAGAAGCCAGAAGAGCACACAACAGCCAGATATTTACTCCTTAGCCTTCATGAGCACTAAGAGTACTAAATGCTGGCATTACCAATAATGCCCCTACTTTATGTACATTAGTTCCCTTGTAATGGAGTGGGGCTGGGGTCCTGGCGCACTCTATATAAGCCACCCCCTCCTCTGGCACAAGGGTTCGCACACTCTGTAATTCAACACACATAATCCAATCGACCGCCTCCGAGCACCAAGACATAGGGCTATTACTTCCTCCGAGAAGGGCCTGAACTCGTAAACATCGTGTGTACATCTTCGCCATAGCTAAGATCTTGCCTCTCCATACCTACCCCCTTTCTACTGTCAGGCTTAGAACCACGACAGTTGGCGCCCACCATGGGGCAGGTGTCTTAGCGACTTATTGGTGAAGTTGCAAGTTTGTTTTCTGACCATCATCATGGTTTCCGGCGGCGAGATGGTTGAGGGCTGCGAGATCTGTCTCGGCGCGCTCGTTTTCGTCGCCGATGACTCGGCGTGGCTTCAGGAAGCTCCACTCGATGTCGAAGCGCTCCCCATCCGAGGGGCGACACACTTTTGCGTGTGTGTTCGTGGTGTTCTTCTTCGACAGCCATCGACCCAGTATCAGTCGGCTCCAGTGGCGTCCCCCCTTCCCGCTATCCATCGCCGCAAGCAATCCGGTCGGTCGCGGCTTCAGCGGTGGGTGAGGCATGCAGTGGCTCTATGCTCGGCCACCCATCAAGTCGCGGCAATCGAGCCCGACGAAACTCTCCACGGCCTGTTCGATATGTCAATTGGCTCCGTGGAGACGGTGTCCGAGTGCGATAGCAGCGATCCTGCGGCTGAAGTCTTGATGGTCGATGGTCTGCGTAGCCCACCTAGTTTTCGCCGCGAGGACAGTGAAGAGGCTGGTGGCAATCCATCACGGGTCCACGAGGAGTATCGTCCCGAACCTCTCTCCTTGCAGCAGAGAGAAGATCTTCATCGTTGCAATATGGACGCGCTTCACACGCCCATCGCCGAAGAAACCCCCGAGGCTCGAGCCTTGGAGGAAGTGCACTTAGCCAACTTGGCTGAGCGCACTCGACTGGATAACCTTCAGCGTTCTCTCGACGAGCGTTCTCAGGAGCGGATCCATGAATCCAGTCGATGACAACTTTTCCCGCCTCCACCTAAGGTATACCGCACGCCAATTCAGAATCTCACAGCTACGGCCCGAATAGGAGAGTCCATCCAACCTTCCCAGTCGGAAGCTGGCAGAGGGCTGATGCAGATCCGGGCCCTGCTCCGAGCAGCAGGAGAACAGAATACAGCAGTATCTCAGTCACGGAATAGGATTCATAGCAGATCCGTTGCAGCGGACACGGTTCAGTCGGCTCACAGCCCAAGATCGCCTCCGCGGCGTGAAGGCCATGGGCAGTATGATCATCCAATCGACCGTGACAACTGTCGTCGAGGACCCACGCCTCCTCCGAGGAGTGCGTCATACGTGCCTCGGCGGAATGATGATAGGCGCCGTCACAGTGGTGAGCGCAGGAATTCAGTCGACCCAAGGGAACCAGGCTTCGACGCGAGGTCTATCCTCGTTCAAGGCCTGGTCGACCGAAACAAAGCACACAAAGAAGACCCTGACAGAGACCATCCAAGTGGCAACCGAGTGCATGTTTCTAGTCCCGAGTGTTTTAGCAGAGCCATCAGGGCAGCAGTGATACCTCCCAACTTCAGGCTGACATCCGGGATCAGTAAGTTCAGTGGTGAATCCAAGCCTGAAACTTGGCTTGAAGATTACCGAGTGGCTGTGCAGATCGGGGGTGGCAACGACGGATAGCAATGAAGCATCTTCCTCTCATGTTGGAAGGGCCAGCCCGAGGATGGCTGACTCAGTTGGCTCCGGGCAGCATTCACAGTTGGGAAGAGCTATCCCGAGTGTTCGTGAGGACTTTCGAAGGCACGTGCAAGTGACCTGGAGGATTGCCTGAGTTGCAGCACTACATGCAGAAGCCGAATGAGACTTTGAGAGAGTTCATCCAGAGATGGTCCACCCTGCACCACACCGTCGAGAATGTTTCAGAGCATCCGTGTGCGCCTTCAAGGAAGGCGTCAAATACAGAAAGTTGGTCTTGAAATTCGGTCGTACTAGAGATATGACTCTGGCTCGAATGATGGAAATAGCCACCTGTACGGTAACGGAGAAGAAGAGGATTGACTCCGTAGCGGGAAGAGCAAACCAGTCGGGCAAGATACCGGTGGAGGTAACTCTAGTCGGAAGCAGAAGCGCAAGGTCGAGCCGGCAGCGCCCAGAGAGATTGCAGCAGTGAATCAAGGAAAGTTCAAGGGAAAACCTAAAGGGCCCTGGGCCCCTAAGAAGGTGAAGGACAAGGAAGGGAATGACGTGATGGATTTGCCGTGCCACATCCACACGAAGAAAGATGAGGAAGGTGATCTGATTTACCCGAAGCATACCACCCGGCAGTGTCGACTCCTAATCCAGCAGTTCAGAGAGAAACAACCCACTGAAAGGGAGAAGGAGTCGGACCAAGGTGAAGATGAATAGGAAGACGATGGTTATCCCAAAGTCAATTCCACATTGATGATATTCGCCGACGTTGAAAGCAAGAGTCGATTGAAGGTCATCAACAGGGAGGTGAACATGGTCGCTCCCATGACGACGACCACCTACCTGAGATGGTCTCAGACAGCCATTACGTTCAACCAGTCTGACCACCCTGCTCGTGTGGCCACCCCTGGGAGGCAAGCTTTGGTAGTCGACCTCGTGGTCGGAGGCACTCGTTTGACCAAGGTACCGATGGACGGTGGCAGCAGTCTGAACATCCTCTATGCTGAGACTCTGAAGGGGATGGGCATTCCGATGTCCAAGCTTAGCGAGAGCAATATGATTTTTCATGGTGTTATTCCTGGGAAGAAGGCCGAGTCACTCGGACAGATCACCCTCGACGTGGTTTTCGGTGACTCAAAGCATTACCGTAAGGAAAAGTTGACATTTGAAGTCGTGGATTTCCAGAGTGCCTATCATGCCATTTTGGGTAGGCCGGCCTATGCACGCTTTATAGCTCGACCATGTTACGTGTACCTCAAACTGAAGATGCCTGGCCCCAAAGGCGTGATCATAGTTACAGGCAGTCGACAGAAGGCTGAGGAGTGTTTCCAGAAAGGCTCCAAGATTGCTGATGGGAAGATGGCAGCAGTTGAGCTTCAAGAATATCAGAAGAACACAGATCTGAGTGATCTGCTTAGAGCCAACAAACCTGCCATAGGTTCTGCATTCCAATCGACTGGTGAGACGAAGCCAATTCATATTCACCCGACGGATCCTAGTGCCGCACCGACCCATATATCAACGACACTCGACAACAAATAGGAAGAAGCGCTCGTCCAGTTCCTCTGTGAGAACTGGGACATCTTTGCGTGGAAACCTTCTGACATGCCAGGTGTACCCAGAGGATTGGCCGAGCACCGTTTGCATGTCGACCCCAAAATAAAACCCGTCAAAGAACATCTTTGGCGGTCCGTTGTGCAGAAGAGGAAAGCAATCGGCGAAGAAGTGGCTTGACTGTTGGCAGCAGAGTTCATCCGTGAAATCTACCACTCCGAGTGGCTAGCCAACGTAGTCATGGTTCCTAAGAAGGGTAATTCACTTCGTATGTGCATTGATTTCAAGCATATCAATCGGGCCTTCCCGAAAGATCACTTTCCTCTCCCTCGCATCGATCAGATTGTTGACTTGACTGCAGGGTGTGAACGCTTGTCTTTCTTAGATGCATATTCCGGATACCATCAGATCCGACTGTATGGTCTCGATGAAATAAAAACAACCTTCATCACCCCATTCGGGTGCTTTTGCTATGTCACCATGCCTTTTGGTTTGAAAAATGCTGGAGCCACATTCATGAGAATGATTCAGAAGTGCCTGCTCACTCAGATCATTCGGAATGTGGAAGCGTACATGGATGACATTGTGGTCAAGTATCGCAAAGGTTCCGACCTATTGACTGACCTTGCAGAAACCTTTGCCAACCTCAGAAGATTAGATATCAAGCTTAATCCGTCAAAATGCACGTTCGGAGTTCCAGGAGGAAAGTTACTCGGTTTTCTCGTTTCCGAACGAGGGATCGATGCCAATCCAGAGAAAGTTGATACCATCCTCTGAATGAAACGCCCCATGCGAGTGCATGACGTTTAGAAGCTGACTGGTTGTTTGGCCGCTCTGAGTCGATTCATTTCTCGTCTCGGTGAAAGGCCTTGCCTCTTTACCGATTGATGAAGAAGTCTGATAAGTTCGAGTGGACTGATGAAGCTGAAGCAGCGTTTGCAGAACTCAAAACCCTGCTTTCCACCCAGCCGGTGCTCGCTGCGCCAATCAGCAAAGAGCCTTTACTGCTCTACATTGCAGCCATTGGACAAGTTGTCAGTACAGTACTCATGGTCGAGCGGGAAGAAGAAGGAAAAGCCTACAAGGTTCAATGCCCAGTCTATTATCTCTCTGAAGTTTTGACTCCATCCAAGCAACAATACCCGCATTATCAGATGCTTGTCTATGGAATATACATGACCATGAAGAAGGTTGCACATTACTTCTCTGACCACTCCATTACAGTCATCAGCGATGCGCCACTATCCGAAATTCTGAATAACAAAGATGCAACTGGTCGAGTGGCCAAATGGGCGATTGAACTCCTCCCTTTCGATATCAGGTTCGAGGCAAAGAAGGCCATCAAGTCCCAATCAATTGCAGATTTTCTGGCCGAGTGGATTGAACAGCAATTGCCGACTCAAGTTCACTCGGAATATTGGACTATGTTTTTTGGTGGCTCCAAGATGCTGAATGGTTCAGGTGCTGGAGTAGTGTTGGTATCCCCCCGCGGAGACAGGCTTAGTTATGTTCTCCTGATTCATTTTGATTCCTCCAATAACGAAGCTGAATATGAAGCACTTCTATACGGGTTGTGTATGGCCATTTCACTCGGCGTCCGTTGCCTTATGGTTTATGGCGATTCTGATTTGGTGGTTAACCAAGTCATGAAGGAATGGGATGTCAGAAGCCCAACCATGACCGGTTATTGCAATGCAGTGAGAAAGCTGGAGAAGAGGTTTGAAGGTTTGGAACTCCACCATATACCCCGACTGAAAAAGCAAGCTATGATGAGTTGGCCAAGATAGGCTCAAAGAGAGAGGCTATTCCCCGAAACGTGTTTCTGGAACATATCCATTCACATTCGATTCAAGAAGATCCTTTCACCGAAGAGTCACCGCAGCCCAAGAGTGCCATAGATCCGACTGAAGTCGAAGTCCCGGCCGTGGTCGACTTAGTCATGGAGGTTTTGGTCATCACTCCCGACTGGACAGTACCATACATCGCATATATCCTTAGGAAGGAACTCCCAGAGGATGAAGAAGAAGCTCGACAGATCGTCCGACGGTCTAAAGCCTTTACTGTGATAAGAGGACAGTTGTTCAGATAGAGTGTAACTGGAGCCTGCCAGAAGTGCATCACGCCAGAAGAAGGCCGAATGTTCCTTAATGATATCCACTCGGGAACCTGTGGTCACCATGCGTCTTCTCGGACCATCGTAGCCAAAGCATACCGAGCCGGGTTTTACTGGCCGCATGCTAGCGAGATGGCAAAGGAAATAGTGGACAAGTGTGAAGGTTGTTAGTTTTATTCCAACATGTCTCACAAACCTGCATCAGCTCTGAAGACTATTCCACTCGTCTGGCCCTTCGCTGTTTGGGGATTGGACATGGTAGGACCTCTGAGGACAGGCAGGAGTGGATTTACTCATGTGTTGGTAGTAGTCGACAAGTTCACCAAATGGATAGAAGCCAAGCCCATCAAGAGCCTCGAAGCGAGCACAGCCGTGAGTTTCATCAGAGAACTTATATTCAGATACGGTGTCCCGCACAGCATCATCACGGACAACGGCTCGAACTTCGATTCTGAAGAGTTCAAAGCTTTTTGCGCCTCCCAGGGCACGAGGGTAGATTACGCTTCAGTCGCCCATCCCCAGTCGAATGGACAAGCTGAGCGAGTGAATGGATTGATTCTCAAAGGATTGAAGCCTCGGCTAATGCGTGACCTCAAGCACACAACAGGGGCTTGGGTCGATGAGCTCCCATCGGTGCTTTGGGGACTGAGGACAACCCCCAATCGGTCGACTGGACGGACTCCATTCTTTCTGGTCTAGCCGAAGCCGTTTTGCCGAGTGATTTGCTCCACAACACTCCCCGGGTCGAAATCTTCTCAGACGAAGAAGCAGAGCAAGCTCGACAAGACGCAGTCGACCTCTTGGAGGAAGAGAGAGAGATGGCTTTGATCCGGTCAACCGTTTACCAGTAAGACTTATGTCGATTCCACTCCAAGAATGTAAGGGGTCGTGCATTCCAGGAAGGGGACTTGGTCCTCCGAGTGGATCAACAAAGGCCACACAAGCTCGCCCCCGCTTGGGAAGGCCCTTTCATCATTACCAAGGTGCTCCACAACAGAGCATACCGTCTCTTCAACGTCGAACACAATAGAGATGAGCCACGCGCCTGGAATGCGGATCTGCTCCGCCGTTTCTATTCTTAAATAGTTAAACCGATCGGATGTAATAAGGGATACCTGTTAGCTTAATTATCAAAAGACATAATTTACTCCTTCCGAGTGGGTGTTTTTTATTTCTTTTTGTGTGTGCTACTTTAGCCGCGAATCTATTTCGCCTAAATCTAAGTGATAAAAATCCTACCGAGTGATGAGTCTGCCTCTCACTCGGAGGCTTAGATGCAGCCCAGTGCTCGCCTAAGTGATAAAAATCCTACCGAGTGATGAGTGTGCCTCTCACTTTGGGGGCTTAGCTGCAGCCCAGTGCTCGCCTAAGTGATAAAAATCCTATCGAGTGATGAGTCTGCCTCTCACTCGGAGGCTTAGCTGTAGCCCAGTGCTCGCCTAAGTGATAAAAATCCTACTAAGTGATGAGTCTGCCTCACACT